>NC_092356.1:20720427-21020427 GCF_963676685.1 Mytilus edulis | reverse complement strand
TGTTTCGGCTACCTCGTAAGGTAATGCAGTACATTCAATTATTTGACCTGGAATTGATGTTTGTCCATTTGTAAAACGCCGAAGGAACGAAATAGTGGATTAAAGATGGTTTTATAGCTAGTTAAACTGGTTACTTGTATGACCGAATTGATGGTTCCGTTATATTGCCAAATCGAGTGGGGATTTGAATCAGAAATAATATTCATGTGATTGGATCCAGCAGCCAAAACTCTGTACGCATACATCAAAACTGACAACAATATTCCAAACAAATATACATATAAATATATCGTTGTTGTTGATAGTAAAGTTGACAAAGATGCCAACATAAATCTTTTAGTAATTGATAGTATTTTGACAAAGACGACTATGAAAAAGGTTTAGTAATTTATAGTAATACTGACACAGACAACGATGAAAAAGGTTTTGTTATTTATAATATTTTGATAAACACGACGATAAAAGATGTTTTGTTGTTAAAAGTATTTTGACAAAGACAACGATGATTTTTTAGTTATTGATAGTATTTTGACAAAGACTACGAAGAAATTTTTTTTGTAGTTGAAAGTTACATATTTAGTCTTAATAGAATTTTGATATTTTCTAAAAACTACGCATTTTTAAAAATTATCTAAAACTAGTATACTTTAATGCGGTGATCCTGCAAATATGGTGGAAGAAGAAGAAGAAGAAGAAGAAGAAGAAGAAGAAGGAGAAGAAGAAGAAAAAGAAGAAGAAGAAGAAGAAGAAGAAGAAGAAGAAGAAGAAGAAGAAGAAGAAGAAGTATATACGTACCGTATATATTATACACTTTTTTATATGATACACATTTATTTAAAATATAAAAACATGGTTAAAAAAAATGGAAGCAAAAATGTAAATAAACTCAACATAGAAAACAGGATGGCAATTTATATTTGCGCCATACGCTCGAATAAAAAAAATGTTAAAAAGTAAAAACACTGTCAAAAAACCGATAGCGGAATTCAAATACTTTGACAAAACCCTGCCTCATGTCATTTTAAAATTATTTGCTTTGACACTGATGACGTTTATAAAGTCTGAGTAGCAGCTGCACTCTTTATAAGAACGTTTAAGTTGAGAAATGTATTCTTCATACGCAGATGAAGTTGGTTTATTGCTAATTAGTTAAGAATTAAATTGAAATCGTCACGTGTATCATGGATTCTGGTACTGAAGTGGCTGATGTTGTCAACTTCGGTTTAAATAACAAGTAAAGTATTTGAAATTTATTTTAGATCAATGTCTGTATATAGTTATCAAAGGTACCAAGGTTACAATTTAATACACCAGACGAACGTCTGTGTGTCATCGGTGACGCTCAGACAAAAAAAAGCAAAAAAACATTGAAGAGCATTGAGGAAAAAAATTTCTAAAATATACTGTTGTTTCATACTTTCATTGCTAATAATTTACTTATAACTTTAATAATATTGTAATTACTCAATATGCAGTATGAAATATTGCTAGCTTAGTTAAAAGTATTGATTTTCGTCGATGTTCTAGTAAAAGATTATATTTTATGTTTTAAATCTATCATTTTAACCTAACATCAATCAAAACAATGTAAAAGGTTATAAGTCATAGGAGATGAAATATAGATAAGACATCATGAAATATTTATCAACTTCAAATCATTAATTAGGTGCAATAAAATCGTCCAGATACATATTTTTACTTAAGAAATTGTCTATAAGTTAGTGGGTGGGAATGGTTTTTTTTTCAATGCAACACATAGATGTTTAAACTAATCACTATGACAGGAACATGTTAAACTATAGATTTTAAACAAACGTATGCTCCTTATAGTAACAAAAAACTCAAACAGAAAGATGCATTTGTAGGCAGCTCTTGCAGAGTTTTGCACAATATTCTCAAGGAGGTATACTCGGCTAAGACACTTTAGTCCACCCCAACTGATTCTGCAGACTAGTGGGTCGCCTAAAAGCCATCATTGGGGATAAATTAAGGCGACAACAGTAGTATACCTCTGTTCGTAATTCACAAATCGATTGAGAAGAAAACAAATCCGGGTTACAAACTAAAACATCAAATATAAGAGGAGAACAACGACACAACAAAAAACACTAAAATGCAACACACAGAGACACGAACTATAAGAAAACAATTGCCATTTTCCATCAATCTTATCTTACACTATCTTAGATAAGAAAGATCTAAAACAGTGTAAGATATGATTTATAATGCACGCAAGTGATATCGAAGCTGTTTTTTTTTTTTTTTAAATTAAATGGAAATTCAAAACACATTGAATCCTTTAACGCAAGTTCTAGTGACCGGATTAATCCGTCATTCCTTACGTTCGTCCATTTGTCCTACATACCTTGGCTAGAAATTTTTCGTAAAAGATTGGTTGGTTGTTTTGAAATCGAATGAATTTATATATATCGAATATTGTACATGTTGTACGGTACAAAAAAATTGTAGACCTACCGTACAGCCTCTTTCTGTTTGTCTATAGTTTAAAATAGAAACGTTTTCATTATCTGTTCTGCTTCAGAAAACCTATGCATGTTCGGTCGATTAAATGCATCAACATACAGGTTCAGACACGGTATCGGTCCTGTTCTCTTTATTTTTAATAGAACATATAACCCGGGAAATGCAGAAGCTTACTTATCGTGGCATTCTAAGTCTAAGTTTTATAATGCCGTTTCTGTGTTAAAGAATTTATAAGAAGTAGTGGAGGCTTAAACGATAATAAACGAGCGACGGAATTTCATTTAGATAATTTCGTATTGTGTCTTTTTTATTCTGTAAAAGTTGTTAATGACTATATCACACGGTTCAGATCTCTATTTAGACCTTAGACAAGTTAATAGATATAGTATTAATGAATGGGTGTTTTTATAATGGCCCTGTTATATGTCCAAGGTCTGTAATAATGGTCGAGGAAGTCTGTAAAGGCCCGAGGCAATGCCGAGGGCCATTACAGACATCCGAGGCCATTATTACTGACCGAGGACATATAACAGGGCCATTATAAAAACACCCATTTCTTAATACATTTATTAACCAACTGTACTCTCTTACTCTTTTAATGACAGTTTAGTTTGAAAAAAATAATTTGTACTTCACCATGATAAAGCTTTAAATATACCAAATATCAAAGATATTAAGTTGAAAGAAGTTATGTGTTGAAAAACAGGATGAACAGTGATCCCTTTATATGGTTCTTTATAACTCTTTAATGTTTGTTACTGGTTACTAAATTAAACAAAATACAAAAAGGTATTATACTCTTTACAACTTAATTTTATTAACTTTATTAAAAACCCTTACTGGGCTTAATACAGACAACCTGGGCATTAATACAGGGCCATTACAGAATAACAGGGCCATTACAGAAAAAAACAGGGCCATTACAGAAAAAAACAGGGCCATTACAGAAAAACAGGGCCATTACAGAAAATATGTAATTTTTAATAAATAGTCATTTTTGGCAATAATGCACTTAGTTGGTTAATAAAGTTTAATATAACTTAAACGATATGTAAGCTCCTCTTTGTTAACTCCAAATTCCATATTTGTTTATAAATATTGGATTCAATGTTTAATCATTAACAATTTAATAGACGGTCTTTTTTATTTATAAAATTTTAATTAATAAAGTCGTGATCGTTTAGTGGTATCAATACTGATGACTGTTATGAATTTCGATAAAAATACGTCCGAGTTCGAACCCTTCATTTGATACTCGCTTTTGAGAGGATGATAGACAGTAAGTTAAAAGTTCAAAGTTATAATATAAGTTAACTTAATGGATATAGTTACGATACTGTTGTCAGGTCATTAAAGATTGCATATTTTGGCGTTAATATTGATTGACTTATTGGGTCTTTGCATCGGAACTAAACACATTTGTTTAAAAAACAGTTGTTGGCATGACACGGGTTGTGTTCCTCTCATATATGTTCTGATGGTATGATACTAAACCCCTAACGGGAAGGATTGTGCCTGATATTCGTATGATGAAGACATATAATCTTTCAATCAGTTTAATTGAAGTCTGGAGCTGGCATGTCAGTTAGCTGCTAGTAGTCTGTTGTTATTTATGTATTATTGTCATTTTGTTTATTTTCTTTGGTTACATCTTCTGACATCAGACTCGGACTTCTATTGAACTGAATTTTAATGTGCTTATTTCTTTTCTACATTGGCTAGAGGTAAAGGGGGAGGGTTGAGATCTCATAAACATGTTACCACCGCCGCATTTTTCCGACTGTCCCGAGTCAGGAGCCTCTGGCCTTTTTAGTCTTGTATCATTTTTAATTTCAGTTTCTTGTGTACAATGTGGAGTTAAGTATGGCGTTCATTATCACGGAATTAGTATATATATTTGTTTAGGGGCCAGCTGAAGGATGCCTCCGCGGAGCAGGAGTTTCTCGCTGCTTTGAATACCTATTGGGTGGCCTTCGGCTGTTGTCTGTTCTAAGGTCGGGTTGTTGTCTCTTTGGCACATTCCCCATTTCCATTCTCAATTTTATCAAGTTAACACATTGGTCAGTGAATTCGTAATCAATAATATACAGTAAGAATAATAGACTTACGCCAGAGAATGGGTTATTATAAGTCACGGCAGAATATAATGTATATTATTTTTAGACAAATACAAATTGTTGTAGGTCTATTAAAATGCAAAAAAAACACACACAAAAAACCCAAGCTTATGCAATCTCATTTCTCCAATATTTAATACCAATTTAACCTTAAAATCAACTACGTGAACAAATGTTTGATTAACACAATCAAAATTGCATAATGACATCCGGCAAAGAGAAATATATGAAAACTTTTTTTCGAATCCGGTATAAGATAAACGATAGAAATATGCACAGCACAACTGGGTTGTCTTTTGGCAAAACACAAGTTTCGCTCATTAAAACTCCCACACAAGTAATATGGAAAAATATTTGCTAGTATTTGAATCTAAAAACTGATTCTAGAGAAGCTGCTGATTAAATAAAGGCAACAGTAGTATACCACTGTTCAAAACTCATAAATCCATGGACAAAAAACAAAATCGAGGTAACAAACTAAAACTGAGGGAAACGCATTAAATAAAAGAGGAGAACGACGACACAACATTAAAATGTAACACACACAGAAACGGACTAAGCATTAGACAAAATCCTATAAGAATAACAAATATAACATCAAAACCAAATACATGAATTTGGGATAGATAAGTACCGTGACACGTCTTATAGTAATGTGAATACACACTAAAAAATAAGAGAAAAACGACACAACGGAAACACAACGTTAAAATGTAACACACACAGAAACAAACTATAATATATATATAACAATGGCCATATTCCTGACTTTGTACAGGACAATTTTAAAGGAAAAATGGTGGGTTGAACCTGGTTTTGTGGCATGTCAAACTTCCCTCTTTTATGGCCATGTGAAATATAACATTAAAATGACAACACAACATTACAGGACGAAATATAACATTAAAATGACAACACAACTGTCGTGAATATAGGCCAAGAGACATTAGAACGTTTTGTAATGTAATTGTTTCCCGTACTTTCGCGCACACTATTGTTAATGTAACGTAACGTTATTGTTACGTATATATATATTTCATCTTACGATCATAAAGCATCTGAACTAGCAAGACGTTATTTTCTTCCACAACAAAAGTGAATAACCCTCAAGATATTGGTGCCGTGACGAAAACCTCAACTAGAGATGAGTTCGAAACTCAAAACAGTACGAGCCGCACATCGACGAGCAGTAATAAAACTACTGAAAAAAGCAGACCCGACAGAAGAACCGCAACAAGATGTTGTCAACCTCAAATCCATGATGGAGCTTATCAAAACCAAGAAACAGACATTGTCTGACCTCAATGAGAAGATTCTAGAATCTATTGAAGAAGAAGAAGACCTCGACGAAGAAATTGAAGAAGTTGACAGATACGAGTTAGAGATTCAAATTGGAATAACGAAAATTGAAAAGTTCATAAAAGAAGTAAGTGTTAGTCAGTCTAAAAATCAATCAGCTCTTAACCCTAATGCATCAGATTTTATATGCAATAACCCCAGCGTGCAAGATCATTCTAACCAGATAATTTTCAACTCGGAGCAAACAAGCCTAAGCCAGTCAAGCATGCCCACCTCCACAGGGTCAAGTCATTATAACAAATTGCCTAAACTCAACTTGCCAACTTTCGGCGGAAATCTATTGGAATGGTCAGCCTTTTGGGATTCCTATAATAATTCCGTACATGAAAATCCTTCATTGAGTGACGTGCAACGATTTAATTATTTAAAATCGCAACTTTATGGAGAAGCTAGCCAGTGTATTTCGGGAATGCAAATGACTAATACAAACTATAATCAAGCAATACAAATTCTACACGAGAGATTTGGCCAACAACACAAAATAGTAAACGCATACATGCAAAATATGCTAAATTTGCCTGCACCAACGCCCGGAATTAGGGGACTGAAATCGTTCAGTGACACAATAGAAAGTAATATACGTGAACTAGAAGGAATGGGTCGACATCAGGAATCGTACGGAAGCCTATTAATACCACTAATATTCAACAAGCTTCCATGTTTTGTCAGACAAAACATTACTCGAGACCACGGTAATGATGATTGGGATATTTCAAGTTTACGCAAAGCAATAAAGAAAGAAATTTGTATCCAAGAGGCCGCTAACGCCAATCCTATTGAAACCGATATTATCCCCACCGCATCGTTCGTGACAGAAACTACAAATAAAAGATGGAAGTCAACAGGGTCTAAAGATAGTAACAACAATAGTTCCGTTAAGACTAAAAGGCCGTGTTTGTTTTGTCAAAACCCGCATCACCCAAATGAATGTACAAAGATCACCGATATAAACGCCCGCACCCAAATCGTAAAGGAAAAACGAGTTTGCTTTAACTGTTTCGGTAATCACAAGGTTTCGGAATGCATGTCAAAATACAGTTGCCGAAATTGCAGTAAGAAACATCACAGTAGCATCTGCCGTAATAATTTACTAAATGAAAATAAAGCCGTAACAAAACCTGTCAACGAAGAGCTACAAAGTACTACAGAAACAAAGAGCGCCGCTATGCATTCTGCAGTTACAGCACATACCGAAATTCTATTGAAAACCGCCGTAGCGCCCGTATGGTACCATGATGAAAGTGTTATGACTAACATTCTACTCGATGAAGGCGCCCAGAATTCATTTATTTCTCAAGAACTAGTAGAGAAACTCCATATCAAACCAACTGGTATAGTAAGCATGCAAATTTCTGCATTTGGCGGGAAAGAAGGTGATGTACGCAACCTGGAGAAAGCAACATTATCCATTGAGACCGAAAGAAAAGAAAGAATTCCAATGGAAGTAATTATTGTTCCAAAAATTGCCGCACCGATACATATGAAGAAACGGGTAAACATTAACAGCTTGTCCTATTTACGAGGATTACAACTTGCCCACCCAGTCACGCAGGATGAAAAGTTTTCCATTTCACTTCTCGTTGGAGCAGACTACTACTGGTCTTTAGTACAAGATGAAATTATTCGAGGTGACGGACCAACAGCTGTTAAATCTAAAATAGGCTATTTGCTATCAGGACCACTGAACACAGATATCAACACTCAACAATGGAACTCTACGATGATGAATGTCTTAGTTGCGCACAAACCCGAGGAGTGCGATTTACAGAAATTTTGGGAAATTGAGTCGAGCGGATTAGAGGCGGATTCTGATGAAAACACAAAAAATGTACAAAACCTAATGCTTGAGTACCAAAACTCTAGCATAACATTTAAGGAAAATAAATATGTCGCAAAACTACCATGGAAACCAGATCATCCCGAGTTACCCACTAATGAATATATAGCAAGAAGGAGGACCCAGAATATTATAGATAGGTTAGCTAAAGATCCGGATATGTTAAATCTATACGACAAGATTATCAAAGAACAGGAGATGAAAGACTTCATAGAAAAGGTACCCATTACAGAAATAGATCGCGAGCATGGAAGAATCCACTACATACCACACCATCCCGTTAAGAAAGATTCAAACACGACCCCTATTAGGATTGTATATGATTGCAGTTGCCATGGAAATCCAGATTTACCCAGCCTTAATGACTGCCTATCTTCAGCACCACCCATTTTAAATAAGTTGACAAGCATTCTTACAAGATTTAGATTAGGAAAATATGGCATCACAACGGACATAGAAAAAGCATTTTTACAAGTAAGACTTGACAATGAAGACCGAGACGCCACACGTTTCTTTTGGTTGTCCGATTCAAATGACCCAACAAGTGAGTTGATTATGTACAGATTCAAAGTTGTTCTTTTTGGAGCAACGTGTTCGCCGTTTATTTTAAACGCAACATTACTGAAACATTTATCCATGAATCCGAGCAAAGTAGCTTCAATTCTACAAGAAGATCTATATGTTGACAATATACTATCTAGCATGGACTCAGAAGAATCCGCAATTAAATACTTCAATGAATCCAGAGAATTGCTAAAACAGGGAGGCTTCAATTTACGGTCATGGATGTCCAACAGCGACAAACTCAGAGATTTAGCCCTATCAGAAAAAGTATTGGATTCAGACAAGGAGACAAAAATATTGGGAATGCGCTGGGATGCAGAATCAGATACAATCAGCTTTGCCGAAACAAAACAATTACAGATGGACACACAGTTGACAAAACGTGAACTTTTGAGACAGTCTTCCGCTATATATGACCCGTTAGGACTCCTCGGACCGATAACAATTAGAGCAAAAACACTTATTCAAGACCTTTGGAAAAAAGGATATGCATGGGACGAGACACTACCAAAAGAAATTGAAAACGAATGGACCGATGTGAAGAATGACATCTTACAGATAACTACGAAACTTCAAATACAGAGATACTATTTTGCAAACGAGGACGAAGAAACTAGCGAGTCTACTCTACACATTTTTGTTGATGCAAGTCAGAAAGCATACGGAGCTTCCGTTTACTTGAGTAAAGGCACAGGGTCGACACTTGTTATCGCGAAGAACCGTGTTGCACCGTTAAAATTAATAACTCTACCAAAATTAGAATTAATGGCTGCAGTGATTGGAGCACGACTCTCAAAAGATGTAATCAAAAACTTAGGAATCAAAAGAGCAGTATTTTGGAGCGATAGCCAAATAGTTCTACATTGGCTCACCTCATCGAAATCATTAAACAAGTTTGTAAAAAATCGTGTTAGTGAAATTAAAGAACTAACTGAAACTCATGAATGGAAATATGTACCCACAGAAATGAACCCAGCTGACTTACAAACACGTGGATTGACTGCATCGCAATTTGAAGATTCGAGATTATGGATGAATGGACCCCAGTGGTTAACGGACGAGTGTAAATGGCCTACGTGGACAGGACATGTGGAAATAAGCACTCAGCTATCTAATATCACCGGACCAAAGACACACAGAAGTGACGATAAAGTACCAAGTGATCCGCAGCGAATATCACAAATCATAGACATGAACAGGTATTCTGATCTAAATAGACTTTTAACTGTAACTGGATACGTCTTGAAATTCGTTAAGAACTGCCAGAAAAAACGTCCATATCGACTACGGAGTTCACACGGTGACAGGAACCTAAGAACAAGTCTAACAGAAGAGGAAATTTCATTAGCTATGAATTTATGGATCAAAGATACACAGCAAGACAGGTTCGTGAAAGAGCTAGAACATATTTCGTTAAACCCGAAAGTTAAATCACTACCGCTTGTACAACAGTTACGTTTATATTTGGATGAAAATGGAATCATACGATGTAAAGGCAGAATACAAAATTCATCTATAGAAGAAAACGCGAAGTTTCCTATTTTACTACCAAAGAACCACAAACTTACAGATTTTGTCATTATGGACGCACATCTAAGAAATCTACATACAGGAGTCGGTCAGACAATAACACATATAAGGCAATCTTACTGGATACCAGCAATTCGACAATGTGTGAACAGTGTCTTACGTAAATGCATACAGTGCCAAAAAATAATTGGTAAACCGTATAACAGCCCGGAACCACCACCACTACCAAAGGATCGAGTAAAAGACACCATACCATTTTGCACAACTGGGATAGATTTTGCCGGACCTCTACACATCAAGGATACATCAACACAACCGCGAAAGGTATATATATGTTTATTCACATGTGCATGTATACGAGCTATACATTTGGAACTTGTACCTGATTTGTCATTGAACACTTTTATCCTAGCATTTAGACGTTTTATCAGTCGAAAAGGAATACCGCAAACTATTTATTCTGATAACGCACCTACATTTGTAGCCGCATCAAATGCACTTCAAAGTCAGCTGAATTTACATATCAACTGGAAATTCATTCCGAAAGGAGCGCCGTGGTATGGCGGATGGTGGGAACGTCTAATTGGCTTAACGAAAATGACATTAAAGAAAGTATTTGGTAAAGCACTCGTCAGCGAACAATCTTTGACAACAATACTCACTGAGATTGAAACTATTATAAACAATCGCCCACTTACATATATATCTTCAGATATAAGAGATCCCGAACCCTTGACGCCATCTCATCTTTTACACGGGAGGATTATTACGACCACAGAGATGCACAACGACAAACACAACGCGAATATTCAAGAACTTGATACGATCACAGCAAACAAACTATTTGAGAGAAAAGGACTCTTATTATATCATTTCGCAAAACGCTGGTCTAATGAATATCTAACCGGATTACGTGAATATCATCGAGCCTCTGGAAAACATACTGGACAAGTTAACATCGGTGATGTAGTTCAACTAGGAAGTGAATCGCCACGACTTTTATGGAGATTAGGAACAATAGAAGACGTCATCAAAGGAGGAGATGGACTTATTCGAGCAGCAAAAGTACGGACTTCTAGAGGACTAGTTACCACACGACCAATTGTGAAGTTATATCCATTAGAACTATAGTAACTGTTATAGGATTTTTGTGAAGGACAGTTAACGTAAAGTGAAATTACAAAAAACTTTCAATGTAATCAATTTAAAGAACTTTAATAGTTTTGATTATTTATCATTTTAAAATAATTTTATTTCTTATGCATTTTGAGGCCCCCAGAATGTCGTGAATATAGGCCAAGAGACATTAGAACGTTTTGTAATGTAATTGTTTCCCGTACTTTCGCGCACACTATTGTTAATGTAACGTAACGTTATTGTTACGTATATATATATTTCATCTTACGATCATAAAGCATCTGAACTAGCAAGACGTTATTTTCTTCCACAACAAAAGTGAATAACCCTCAAGATAACAACATTAAAGATACCGCAAATCACACGTTGCCTTTCATCCTCGGAAAAGGATGATTTACGTCGGAAAAATAGTAATTGTACATTTTAACATGATATGGGTGTACTTTAGATATAAATTACCACGAAATAGATACATGAACTGCAAATATTGTTACTATCAAACATTGTAAACATACATGAATAAACAAAACGATTTGAATGTATTTTTTTTTCTATTAATTTATTGATACATATTGTGAATCAATTTCATTTTGTTTGTAGTCGATACATGTCCTAGGCATGTCGATCGTTGAAACATTCGTTGTTATTCTAATTTATTAACCAAGAACATTATTTATACTGGTAAACGACGTTATTCAGTGTATAATTTATAGAAATAAAGGAAACATAAGTCATAAATTGATAAAGAGAAAACAAATCCGGGTTACAAACTATAACCTAGGAAATAAAATCGACAATACCATATGAATGCGGCGTTCTTAATGATGTTATGTTATTTTGAGATGTGGTTCAAAAGTGTTTCTCATTCTTTTAATATATATATAAGACCGTTGGTTTTCCTGTTTGAATTGTTTTACACTAAACATTTTGGAGCCCTTTGTAGATTGCTTACGGTTGGAGCCAAAGCTCTGTGTGTCAGGCTGTACTTTAATATATAATAGTTTACTTTTAACACATTTTGACTTGGATGAAGAGTTGTCTCATTGGCACTCATACCACATTTACTAATTTCTAAATACGGCGTTTTAATGTCCAAATGAAAAAGATAAACGTTTTTGTTTGTCTTTGGCTATTAAGTTTTGCTTTCAATAAAGCCAAGATATTGTGTATACTTATATGCATCTTAAATAAAACTGGATATAAATTCGTAAACAAGAGTGCACACGCTGAAATGTGTTGCCTGTCTTACTTATCATCGAATTTATGTTGAAAGATTGTTACATGAAGGTTTCATTACAAGTATCACATAAACTTTACATTATCAATGATAATAAGGTCATGGTCAGATGAAGCAGGCCAAATAGACATATACTAGCATGTTTATCTATTGAAATACAAATTCATAATATCTAATAAAATTTGTAGATTTAGATGACAAAGTCCTTATATTTGTATAAAGTAACATTCGTTTATAGTGGAAAATTGTTTTAACGTTAAATAAGCCACAACTAAAAATTGCTTGCTGGTCCCTCTCTGTGATTAATATAAGATAACTCTGGTTAATTTCCCAATCATACTATCACACATATATGGAAGTGTTTAACGACCTTGACTGGCTTTTCAGCCCTCGCACGGTCGGCTCGGTGCCCGAAGACGTTTGGTGAGCTTTAACATATTTTGATGCCGTGGGTCAGGAACAAGTAGTGGAGGTCGCAATATGTAGGCCGCCATCTTGGTTTTGGTGAGTTGTTTTTGGTTTGTTGACTATTTTGTTGTTTATTCTTCACTAACGGCTGCTTTCAGGGCCAGTTTGGTCAGCTTAGCAGCCCGCTAGCCTCGATGACGGAGTACTGGTAGATGATCTCGGACGTAGTTCTAACGATGACAGGAAGCGTTATCAGGACCAAAGCCGTGAGGCAGTAAAATGAAGGACGTATCACCCAACAGCCTAGGATACAGCCCTCGGACGTTAATCGGCATAACACTCCCCATGATACAATGGTTTTGGAGTGCATGTTAACGCGGGTACGCCAACTACTACGTCTATCTGTACGGCATGGATTGGTTTCTGTCATCTTAAGTAGTAAGTCGTTGACCATCTAACTGTAAACCCTCATCGACGAAAGGGGGTAAACGAGAGCTGGCCCAGCACGTCCGTTCAGCTGTAATGACTGAGACGTGAATGATAATCGATTGAATGGATTCGATTCTATCACACAGGGGAGATATAGTCTTTTTAAAAAATGATGAACGATTCTTTATATTGGTATGTAATTATTTAAATGTTTCAAATTTTTGAAATTATATTCGTACATCAATGTCTTCGATACACCAATACCAAAAACTGAAATGTATTGAACTAATACATTTTGTAATTATTCAAAATTGAATAAGAAACCTATACTTAATTATAAAATAAAGAACCTGTTCAAGGGAGACAATCCCGCATTGACTTTTTCGAATTGGAGCACTCGTGCTCCACCTTCAATGACGATTCTAAATTATTAATATAACAAAAAGTTGTTAATCTATAGGATAGTGAAGACTAATGAAAGCTAACCCATTGTAAAACCTATTTCTTTGAAATTTTTTAAAACTTACTCAGAAAAATTCTCGAGCCACTTGACTTTCATAGCTCATAATTAACGTTTTTACAAAATATCTCAATAAAGTTTTTAAATATTATTTGCTTCTCAAAGCGTAAGACGCAATACAAATCGTATGCTTGCATCAACTTACCCAAATACAGATTTAATTAAGTCCTGAACATTTCAACATTGTTTGTTGGTCTTTGTTTATCTTTACCAATACCGGTTATCAATACAAATCACAAATACATGTTAAGATCCGACTAAATACCTATATACCGATATCGTCAGGTAAATACACTACATATACACCTTACAATCATTCCATACACCAAATATAGTTAACCTTATGTTTATAGTATCTGATAAACTTACAAAATTACGAAAATTTAACATTGACCAAATGAACCATGAAAATAAGGTCAAATTCAGATAATACCTGTCAGACAGACATGAACACATTATAATATTCCATATACCAAATATAACTGAACTTTTACTTGAAATTAGTAATTGGAAAACCAACCAAAACACAAAAATATTACATTGGCCAACGAACCATGCAAATTATAGAGGTCAAGGTCAGATGATGTCGACTAGACCAACATGTACACCTTTCATTAATTCCATACTCAAAATATAGTTGACCTGTAGCTAAAAGTACTTCAAAAATAGACGAAAACAAAAATTATAACATTGACCAATGAACCATGAAAATGAGGTCAAGGTAAGATGAAATCTGTCAAATTGACATTTACCCCTAATCACTGCAGTTTACAAGTTACTAATGTTCTATTATATTATTTAATTTTGCGTTTCTATGTGCTTAGTGTTATTGCGTTTGTCTGTACTGTATTTCTGTAACGTAGAGTTGTCATTTTAGCGATATTTTTTTTACATTGCTATTTAAGTGGGAGATTTGGTTAGCCAAAACCCAGGTTCAGCCCACCATGTTTTCTTATGTCAATTGTTATCAAATAGTTCGTTACTATGTATGTTGGTGCTTATTTGTTGTACTTCATTGTTTCTTTTGTTCCTTAATTTTCCTCTTATAGTTATGTGTTTCCATCGGTTTTAGTTTGCTTTCTCTCACTCGACTTATGACTTTTGAACAGCGGTATACTACTGTTTCTTTTATTCCATACACCACATAGTTGATTATAATATCTGAGATAGCCTTGATCACTGATCGATGTGATTCCTATCTGCTTGACATGTAGGCTTTGCAACGACGGATGTCACATGCGGAGCAGGATCTGATTACCCTTCTGTATCACCTGAGATCAGCCCCAGTTTTGTATGCTGTTCGTGTTGCTTAGTCTTTTGTTTTCTATGTTGTGCCATGTGTACTATTATTTGTCTGTTTGTCTTTTTTCATATCTATCCATGGCGTTTGTCAGTTTATTTTCGATCTATGAGTTTGACTGTCCCTCTTGTATCTTTCACCCCTCTTTTGTAAAGAACCCCTTCACCAAACATGCCAAATATAGTTATCCTACTACTCGTAATAAGGGACAGTTTCCCAACAAAACAAACTTTTGCAAGCAGTCGCTGAACAAGAAAAATGAAGTCAAGAACATTGAACATATGACAGACGAAAACTTCATAACATAAGGTATATGCTTACAGTTATGAAGCATCCAGGTCTTCAAGCTTCTGAAAAATTAAACTTTACATAAATAGTTTACGCCGCCATCAGATAGTAATACCTATGTCTCGAATACTTCGACTTTCGTCGCAGGCAAGAAAATTACGATGATTAAAAAATCTCAACTTAAATCTCAATATAAAAAAAAAAAACAAAACATGATCGGATAGAAATCAAAGACTTCTGTAAACATAAAATCATTTAATTTTTTTTTTTATGAAATATCAATTAACTCTAATTAGATATTCTCCTTGAATACCTAGTAACTAATATATGAAGGATACTTAGTACAATGGTATACACTAATTAAATTGTTTACAGCAATAGTGTGCAACAAGATTAATTAGCTACGTTCAAATAATTACATTAGATGTATGTTTCATTATGATACTTTATTCTGATTGGCTAACTGCACATCACGTGTTATTCCGTAAGCAATTGCATTGCTCAATAAAACTTTTCATTCATGATAACACGTGGTCCCACAATAAAGTGCACCGGTGAATTAAATAAAACAATAATAAAATTCGTGTTTTCATGATCATTGCTAAAAAAATGTAATGATAAGTATTGAATGCTTCCTTTTGTAACTTCATAGGGTTGTAAAAGCGTTGACCGTGCGCACATTTTTAGTATGAAGCGCTTCCGCGCTTCATACAAAATGTACTTCGGTCAACGCTTTTACACCCCAATGAAGTTACAAAAAGAAGCATTCAATTCTTAAATAAAATCAATTTCAACTGTGTTTAGAAAATCGGTGCATGTGTTTATATCTGTAAGTTTCCTATAAGGATCTTCGTTTAGATTAAAAAAAAAAAAAACAACAAAGAAAAAAAAACGTTCCAATTTAAATCAAATTATATGTTTTTTTTCTATATTAGCGAGAAGATAATCAAGATATTTGTCTCTGGAAAACTCCAAACATAGAAAATATTAGACTTCGAAGTGATTTAGTATAATTTAAGGGATTTAACTTATTTAACATCATTGTCAAAATGGATAATTTAAAAAAAAAGTATTAAATTGACTATCGTTAAATTATCATCAGATAAAAAACCCCACATTAAATGAGTATCATTTATAAAATTGAAAATGAAAACGGGAATATATCGAAGAGACAACAACCCGATCAAAAAGCATAAAACAGCAAAAGGACACCAATGTGTCAAAAACACAGTGAGAAGATTCCGCATTTGGAGGCGCGCTTCAACTGGCTCCATAGCAAATTCATATAAGATGAACAAACGCCATAGGGTCCTGACTTGGGACAGGCGCAGAAATGCGGCGGGGTTAAATATGTTTTGTGGGATCTCAACCCTACGCCTTTAACTATAGCCAATGTCGAATAAAAAAAAACACGCAGCAAAGCGCACAACAAAACTCAGTTTAAAGAAGTCTGAGTCTTATGTTAGAATAGGTAACAAAGCAACTAAGCAAAATTATAATGATAACTTAAATTAACAAAGGACTATAAGCAGCTTCTGACACGCCAGATCCAGACCTTAATTAAACCGATTGAAATATTATGTCTTAATCATATGAACATTAAATATATCCCTCCCGTTTGATGTTTAGTATCATACCTTCATAAAGTATATGAGAAGAACATAAGCCGTATCATGCCAACAACTAGTTTCAGAATAATTAGTTATCAAAAGTACCAGGATTATAATTTAGTATGCCAGACGCGCGTTTCGTCTACATAAGACTCATCAGTGACGCTCATATCAAAATAGTTATAAAGCCAAACAAGTACAAATTTGAAGAGCATTGAGGATCCAAAATTCCAAAATGTGTTTATTTCCGATATGCAAGACGCTATGAGTGTATCAATATTAATTAAAAAAAAATGCCATCTTTAATGAGCCGACAATAGTATTGTAACTTTATCCCTCTTGAATAATTAGATATAGAAAGACGTGGTATGAGTGCCAATGAGACAACTCTCCATTCAAGTAGCAATTTATAAAAGTAAAATCCGTTATAGGTCAAGGTACGGCCTTCAACCCGGAGCCCTGGCTCACACAGAACAGCAAGCTATAAAGGGCCTTACAAATTACTAGTGTGAAACGATTCAAACGGAAAAACCAACGGTCTAATCTATATAAAAACGAGAAAGGATTGGGTAGCTTTTGAGGTAGTGACGACATTTTGTGCTTTGTATAGTATATTACCATAAAAGATTGGATGTGAAATACCTAAAAAGTAAAGGATGTCTGACCGTTGATTGTTTATTCACAACTGATGTCATAGTACCCATGATAAAATTTTGTGAATGTTTTGACAAGTTTGTAATAACCATGAAAACCCTGGTGTAATAATTTGTCAGTAATAAAAGCGATTTCTTTCGTTAAAATCAAATACATTGTTAAATACACGAGTGAATCGAACAAATGGAGACATATAAACAACATGAGATGGTGACAATTGAATCTCACAATCCAAAATTGGATAATGAACAATAGGAAACGATTTTTTTTCCTCTTTTATCATACATTTTGGTATTAAGCTTCCAGTTAAAGATATATAAATCTAGATCCAGGAAAAGTCAGTGTTCATTTTTAGAATTAGCCTTACTTAAAGCCAGTTTAGAAGAATAAATATCTTAAATGTACAAACTGAAGTCGTCATTATTGATATCCAATATGTCATGCAAATCTTTAAAAGTGTTTTCAAACTTTTTATCAGATGTTGTTTCGACGGATGTTTGCTGATTTTAGTCATAATTTGTTACTCGTAACAATACAGAAACAGGTCCGCAATAAATGGTGCATAGTAAGTCTTCATTGGAATTATTATACTAGTAACCTGACAATATACGGAATCTCCATAACAAATACAAATGTTATTTATTAAAAGTTCAAGTGCAGTTATTGTATCAAAGCTGGTTTTATTTACATAGTTTGTTACGTTAAATGATATAAAAATGTTTGAACAAATATATTTGATTTGAACATATATATTTGAATTCGGACTTTTTTTAATGCCCATTAAATTAGGTGTGTGATTCTTTTCTAAATGAAATCATAAGGCAAAGTGGTACTAGTATATAGAGTTGGAATCTAAACTTTGTACACATTAGAAATCACTTAATATATGAGCATGCAATTTATCAAGTACTTCCAACATGTTTTTGATACTTCAGAAGTAGTTAATTCTACTATTTCTTCTTATTCGAACAACATATACCGGGGTTTTGATTGCACCAATTGTACTAGTAAGTAGAAAGACCGTTTAGTAGTTAACCATTGACTTGAAGACGAAATAAATCTATGTATGTACTGTGCAAATACATAGTGGGCATTTTCATGTTATTCGTGATGCGTATAAAGAGGAAGCTAAAAGTTTATGTTTGTAAATTTTAAAATAAATAACTTAGGAAATAACAATCATTAGTCTTCTTCTTGTGCACTGTTTTTATATCTATTTTGATATGGATACTTATTTCTGTTTTCGCAATCCAAATTTTAATCAAGATACTTGATTTCAACATACTGTTGAAAAATATTTTCAGTTTTATATCCATTTTTAATTTAAACACAATTATGATTGCTTCCTGATATTAGTCAATTAATCGATAAAAATGGAAAGAGAAGGTGTAAATCTGAAGAAAAAAAAACAGTGCCACATAATTTTTTACTTTTCCCAAGTCAGGCAACTCATTAATGGTTGTTTTAGGTTATATCGTATCTAAACAGGCGCGGATCCAGTCATTTAAAAAAGGGGGGGGTTCCCAACCTAGAGTAAAGGGGGGGGGGGGGGTTCCAACTATATGCTTCCATTCAAATGCATTGATCGGCCAAAAAAAAGGGGGCAGTTCCAACCCCCGGAACCCCCCCCCCCCCCCCCGACTGGATCCACCACTGTCTAAATGTCGTTCTATATTTGAAAACAAAATATCAATCGCAATTTATGTTTGTTCTTTATTCTATTTTTACACTAAATTCTCTTTCTATTTATAGACCCCAAGATGACTTTTGCAAGAGTCGCATCGAGGTTTCTTCTCATAAACTGAACGTCTTAACAAATTTCTGAATGCATTTGAAATATTTATCAAAAATTGATATTGAAGACGCACATATAAACATAAATCAGAGGCAAAAGATACCAAAGGAATATTCAAACTCATAAGTCAATTAAAAGACTTACAGTGCCAAGGCAAAATACAAAAAACGAGCAGAAAATAAACAATATATAAAAAACAACGTAGAAAACTAGTGTGAGCAACATGAACCCCAACAAAATACAAGGTAGATCTCAGATGCTCTGGACGTGTTTGACCCGTCGTATTGCTCATTTAAGCCTAGTGTTAATTCGGTAGCCTAAGGTTAAATTCGAGGAAAATAAGGCGGGATTGCGGTTAAGCCTACTGGAAAATATCCATCGTAATTTGTGAAACAGATATTCCTTAGTGTTCGACTAACTCATGACATCCGTTAAACTTTCGAAGGGATGATTTCACCACTTGAGACTCTTAGCTTGATACATCCTTGTAAGCAACCCGCTTGCAAAGAAATAATGATAAGAAATGTAAAAAATATCGTTTCAAAAAGAATATAACAAAAATACCAAACTATACGAATATCAACTGGAAGATATATATTCATCATATGCGAGCGCTGCTGGAATGTTATTACATAGAAATGAAAACTTTACCTTTGGGAAGCTGAAATCATCTTTTAGTCGTGACCTTTTGTTCACAGCCGAAATAAACGGATAATGATTTTAAATCAATTATGCATGGGCTGCTTAACGTACATAACACATATCGATGTACTAGTATATAAAATATATTTTTCTAAATTATTCCCTTAAAATATTGGATTTTACCCATGTAATAAATGTAATAAAACTGGAATTCAGAAACTGAAAGAAAATACATGTTTAATGTCAGATTAAAATGAATGTCTGAACGAAGAAAGAAAACAGTGTCAC
Source organism: Mytilus edulis (assembly GCF_963676685.1). Classification (NCBI taxonomy): domain Eukaryota; kingdom Metazoa; phylum Mollusca; class Bivalvia; order Mytilida; family Mytilidae; genus Mytilus; species Mytilus edulis. Next base: position 21,000,228 of record NC_092356.1, on the reverse strand, counting down.
ACATCGCAAATGATAATGAATTACTTTCAAAATGATTACATAACAGTGTAGGAGTTCCACGAATTCTCGACTAAGACCATATAAGGAAGAAACAGTGTAACGAATTATCATGTTTTCAGTCGCTTCCAGGGCGGTCATGATCGAGGATATAATTTGAAATTAAATGAACAAATGGATAATCATAAACTATCTCTTATGACAATGTTTAAGTGGAATTGAAGGATACAAAATGTTTTTTTCACCCAGAAAAGATAGTTATTAGTACTTAAAAGGAAACATATCTCATTAACGGCTGATTAAATTAATAATACGCATCCTTAACTTTAAAATATTTAGCTTTGAGCGTTTCTGTGAAAGATAAATCCTGAAATTAGCTTCGTACTCAGGAAAATTTATAACGTGCAGGTTTCATTTATTTTAGTTAATTACAATAAATTTTTATATGTTTTATTATATAAATAAGGTTGTTTGTTTTAAACTTTTAATTCCCAAATGAAATGTCCATTATGGAATCTTCAAGACATGAAGGTAAGAATATATATTTTTTTATTTGAAATACATATATAAGTAAATAAAGGCAACAGTAGTATACCGCTATTCGAAATTCATAAATCGATTGAGAAAAAAAAAAAAACACCAACAAATCCGGGTTACAAACTTAAACTTGGGGAAACACATCAAATATAAGATGAGAACTAAGACACAACAGAAACACAACACTTAAATGTAACACACACAGAAACGAACTATAATATAAAAACGGCCATTTTCCTAACTTGATACAGCAATGAATGTGGTTATTAAATTTGATTGATGCTTTTTGTGCTTCTTTGTTAAATATTTGTTTGTTTTTGTTCTAATTGAGACTGTGACACAGTGATGACAGCTGTAACCTTTGACAATTTTACCTATTACGTCTGTTTTGTTCACGCATCTTTGTAAATATAATGGAATTTGATGCGGCTGTCATACAAGTGAGAAATTAAGCACTATAAAACCAGGTTCAATCTACCATTTTCTACATTTGAAAACGCCTGTGCCTAGTTGGGAATATGACAGCTGTTATCCATTCGTTTGATGTCTTTTATCATTTGATTTTCCCATTTGATTAGGGACTTTACGTTTTGAATTTTCCTCGGAAATCAGTATTTTTACTTTTTATTGAATAAATATCATTTCCAGAGGATCTATAAAAAAATAACATAACAAAATAACAAACATCTGTAACAGCAATGTTCAAGCTAAAATGTAATCTAAAAATTCTCTTATTTTTTAATTATCGTGCATTTTTTGGCAGAATTTTGAGTATGCACTTTGCAAACTCAGATTACCCGTATAGAAATGTTCAGCCGACAAAAGAATCAAACATGCTCACAAAATAAAATTTAAGTATTCCAATTCTAATATCGCACTGGCAACAACGTGTTTCGTATGAAGAGTCACACTATACACGTTATTTTCTTTCTTCTTAAAAAAACCACCAAGATGAAAATAATTAGATGTGATTTGCCTGCAAATGAGTCAATATCTTTAATTGTTTTTCCATAGGCGGTAATGAAACCTTTTTTATGTAGCTCAATCGATATCGTAAACTTGGATATGTATGATAGCTCGTTTCGAAGCTGTGACATGTTCACATATGTAGTTAAATTTTCCGGGTACGAATTTAGATTACTTTTCCCGTAAATAAGCATTCCCTTTTGTGATGAGGCTCCTCGTGGTACAAAATCTTTTTTTTAACACAATAAGTTCTTTGAAAATTTAATACTTTGGACACATTTTAAAGCTCAATAGTTTTTGCACATTTATTCTGTTCCTCTACTTTCCTAATCACCACAAATGGTAAATTTTAGTCATTTATAAAAAAAATTTAAAAACATGTCCAATATCTCTACACAGAGATTTTTTGTTTACACACAACTTTTGAGTTCCTCATTTCGAGGCGCATTAGGGATATTGACCCAAACATGTCAAATGAGACAAATATTCAATTGACTCAAAATGACGTGGATGTAAGCAAATAAATGTCATTATAAGGCCTTCAACAATAAAAAAAAATCTGCATAACCACATAATCAGCTATACAAAATGTGGAACAATTCAAACAAGAAAACTAACGGCCCGATTTAGAACACACCATACAAAAGAAATACAACATATATAGACATGAACCAACGACAACCAATGGATAACAAACTGATGATTAGGAAAGGCACACACAGCATGTAATGTGTTTGTTAGCGCGAAGCCCTCGGTCAAACATTACAAATAATGTTTTTTTTTGTTTCTAAATTACAAATGAACGTTGAAAATTTAGTGCAGAAAAGTGTCGCTGTAATGTCGAAACAAAAAAGTAATTTTAACATACAGTTTATGGGAGACTACATCTATGATTCAAGGTCTGCAAAAAAAGATATTTTACACACAATAACAACTTTGTAAAAGACATTTTGTGGCTAAAATATATTTTGATAAAACCTTTACAATACTCATATCTATAAGATGTAATCTGTAAATAATATGCCCATTTTGACAATTTAAAAAGTTTTGAACTAAATTCAAGAACTTTGAAGTCCTGCTGCAAACATGTATCCTTTAAATCAAAAGTATAAATACTGAAGTCTGACTGACTCTGTTTTACAAACATATAACAAAACATCGAGAATGGATGTCAAAATAAGGGGTCTCTGATACCTTCATAATTTTAAAAACATTTTCGAATTATATTGTTTTGTATCGAAATAACAAAATCTTGCAAATATTGGATATACAAAACTAACTTTAAGTAATGAACTTTTTTTTTAAATCTATCTTGCTTCCTGAAACATTTAACAAATGAAAATAAGGACTTTTTAAGTTTGATGGGTTTTAAGCATTATCTAGATATACCTTCATCATTAATGCTGGAACCACAGTATATGAACGACCAGCATGTAACAAAATTGAATAATTAAGGCATTAAATAAAGGCAACAGTAGTATACCGCTGTTCGAAAGTCATAAATCGATTGAGAGAAAACAAATCTGGGTTAAAAACTAAAACTGAGGTAAACACATCAACTATAAGAGGAAAACAACGAAACAACAGAAACACTGCAGTGCAACAAATAAACAAAAAACGACAATGCAACACAGAAACGAACTATAAAATAACAACTACCATTTTCCTGACTTGATACAGGAATAATGGTGGGTTTAACCTGATTTATTTAAACGATTGTCAAAATCCATCTCCGGTAAACTCAAACGTGGACCTCATTTACAAATATTTTTTTTCTTCCTCATATAAACGATGATTAAAATTAAGAAAGGTTATTAATCCTGTAAATATTAAAAAACGAAACAACAGAAACACTGCAGTGCAACAAAAAAACAAAAAACGACAATGCAACACAGAAACGAACTATAAAATAACAACTGCCAATTTCCTGACTTGATACAGGACATTTTAATAAAAAAAAAATGGTGGGTTTAACCTGGTTTAATTAAACGATTTTTGAATTCATCTCCGGTAAACTCAAACGTGGACCTCATTTACAAATATTTTTGTCTTCCTCCTATAAACGATGATTAAAATCAAGAAAGGTTATTAATCCTGTAAGGTAAGTACTAAAGCTCTTTTGATTACTTGATTTCCACCTTGAAAATTCCGTAAAATCTTATTATTGGATTTTACTTTGTGACTACGTCATTGTAATTTTATTCCATATGAAAATTTATCTAGTTTAGAAGAGAATCATCAACGTCTGGGTCGATTTTTTCAACACATTTTCGAACAGATATTTTCATTTTTATTTTTCTGATGAAACGACTTTAGGATATTTGTTATTACAAAATAATGTGTTTGAAATGAACCTTTTTGAGTTCATTATATGATACATATTTTAAATACAACTTCTTACTGAAGATTTGGGGAAAAAAAGCCCACAGACATTCAGTTAATGCATTATAGCATTGTTATCAATAACCACTATTCGTCACAACTCGGACGATTCCGTACCTTCATCTTAAGAATAGACGGATAGTAGTGGATTCACCCGAGTATTGCCGATTGCAATAACTAGTACAACACACGATATTACTACGTCAAGATATAGCAAATAGAATTTAAAATGACATTAAACAAAATAAATCAATCAATCAGAACATAGTATTGGTATTTTTTTCAGAGTTTTTGTCTGGTAAAACATATTTTCAAAGATTACGAACACGAGAGTAAAATCTTAATAGGGGGAAGCCCATAACACCTGAAAAAAATAAACTCTCAACTACTAGTATATAAACCAACATAACGAATTGAAATTTAAACAACTGTCATATTTATGACTTGGTAGTGGTATTTTCTGAAGAAAGTAGTGGATTAAACTTGCTTTTTTTTGCTAGCTAAATAAAAAAACTTAGCATAGATACCAGGACTAAATTTAGTATATACGCCAGACGCGCGTTTCGTCTACAAAAGACTCATCAGTGACGCTCGAATCCAAAAAAGTTAAAAAGGCCAAATTAAGTACGAAGTTGAAGAGCATTGAGGACCAACATTCCTTAAAGTTTTGCCAAATACAGCTAAGGTAATCTATGCCCGAGGTATAAACCTCCTATTTATGTGACATTTGTTTATTGGTCTATATATTTAGTATAGTCTTTAAACGTGATATAAACAATTTTTATCTTGCAACAATTGAACATTATTTATATAATAGTTCTTGAATAACTGGTCATTATCGTTTTATATGGACTGCCCACAGGACAGTGGTATTGACTAAGATAGTGATAATGACTGAGCCGAAGGCGAGGTCATTATCGCTGTCACAGTCAATACCACTATCCTACGGGCAGTCCATATATTACGATAATGACCAGTTATTAAAAAACTATTATGTTTATTTCATTGAGGAACCATGTTTCAGAAAATTCTCATAGATTCAAAATGTCCAAAGCAAACTCGAGTAGTTGTACGATTTCTATGGCAAAGAGTTAAAACCAGTCGTAGCAATAATGCCATTCATTTTAATGCAATTTTTCAGTATATGAATACTAAATCAAGTTCTCTATAATTTTATAATTTACCAAAACATATGGTAAACAATTCAACAACTTAAATATAATATTGAAAACAGGAAAATGTTTTATTGAAGGGACATTTCTCTAAACAGAGAATCAACGCCCCACCGGTCATTAACAGAGAAACCACGCCCCAGCGGTCATTAACAGATGGAAACCACGTCCCAACGGTCATTAACAGACAGAAACCACGCCCCATCGGTCATTATCATGTGAAAATCCGTTAACGACCGGTTTTCTGGTCCGTTTCGTTCTGTTAATGACCGATGGAATTTATTACTGAAGAATAATGAATGTCATGTGGTCCCTTTTTATCCAATAAGAGAAGCTTATTCTCAACCGATATGAAATAAATATGCATTATCCGATACTGCGGTAAATATATATTATATCGAAAGTTTCGACGTCTTGCATTAGTGGGACATTATTTCAAAAAAGTCATTAAAATATAGATTAAGCAGTTCTGGTCTGATGAAACATGTATAAAAAGTGGTAGGAGATAAAACATGTTTAAATATCAAACAATAATCATATTCCTATATTTGTGTTTGGTTTTCTCTGATCCGTGGTTTTCTCAAGACATTCCGGTTTCCTCCATCAATAAAATCTGACCGCCATGAACTAGCCAGTAGTGCTGAAAGTAGAATTAATCACTAATCAGTCAATGAATCAATCATATTGCTTTTTTTGCTTTTTTTAGATATCCCATGTATCTGCTCTCAACGTTGGATACTTTCGTATTTTGTTTTTGTCGGCATCACGTTACAAAATGCTTTATGTTTCAACCTAAGCGTTGCCCTCGTATGTATGGTGAAAACTGGTAACATTTCATCGGAAATTCGTTTTAACAGGAGTTTCCCTGATCACTGCACGAACCATATGGATAGACAAATCTCTATTGAGGTAAATATTAACTTTATTGCTATATAGCGTGTGATTGTACACATATTTGTCATTTTCTGAAAATATATATTTAAACATATGCAATTTTTATTGCACATATATATATAATAACCATACATTGTCTCGAAGTGTGAATTTTATTTGTACATGGCTTATACACAAGTAAAATGCTTGGCAGATTGTTTTTGTGCTATTTTTTTGTACACGTATTATCCATTATTTTGTTTTTAAATGACAGGTTTTGACCAGTACAATGCAGTAGTAGTATTTAGTTGGCCAAAACTGTTCTTATTTATCCAAGTTTTATCAACCAAATTGTCCAGTATGATCCATTAATTGTATTTACGTTTTACAGTTAATATTTTTGTTTTCTTAAAGACAACACGTTTTAAGCAGTGGTAGTATGTAACTGTATGTCATTGGCTGAAACTCTTCTACCTTTTTCAGAATGCAGAATTTGATTGGGACAAATCGACTCAAGCAAAATTACTTTCCTCCTTTTTCTATGGGTTTATTTGCACCCAAATTATTGGAGGTTGGTTGTCAGATACATATGGTGGAAGACGAGTTTTTGGTGTGGCTTTGATCATAGCTGGTACTTGCTCACTTGTGACACCATTTTGTGCCAGAACATCTGTGAATGCAGTTTTTGTAGTACGTGTTATCTTGGGACTTTCTTCAGTGAGTACATACATAAATTGAAGGGTAATGTATTACTATGTTTGAACGTAACAAACATATTTTGATGCAGACTCCATTTAGAGGGGCAGATTTCATTTTTTTAAAGGTTGTATCATCATGAAAACATTTTTTTGAAAGTTAACACAGCAAAAGTGTACTAGAAATAAAAGGACGGTTGACAAAGAATATTAATGCTGGATTCCACTTTCTTTGCGAAGATTTTTGTAATGGGGATATGGAGTTTGATCAACTTCTGTTTCCTCTATTTATCTTTTTTTAATATGATATTTGTTATGTTAATTTTACATATCATTTTAATTGCATTCAATATTTCGTCTTCATTGTTTGAATAAGTACATTTAATTCATTTCATTCGCAGGGACTTGTTCTCCCTTCAGGAAACTCAATTATTGGTCGATGGGCACCTCTTCTGGAAAAGAGCAAACTGACGTCAATCGCATACTTAGGTAAGGAAAGTACACTACAGTCCATGTGAACTTTGTCATTTCCACGCGCCCACGGTGGACGTATGCATTGCGTGGACATATCGGTCCACGCCTGCACACGTGTCCACTTGGCCACGGTATGTCGTGTGCTTGGATGCTAAATACAACGTCTCCCCCGAGATTAACAAAAGTTTTGCTTTGTACATATTCAAGTATACTTTTATTGAAGTGTTTTTGGGGGTACACATCACACCTTTTAGTTGTAAATACCCAACGGATATTCATATTCCTACCACACTCACTCTTATACTTTTTGGCCTATTACATCCACGATGTTAAAACTATTGTTTATTTGTATTGCTGTCTTTTATAGTTATGCTGCTACCAATGGTACCTGGTGTTACGTAATCAGCAGAACAATTATGTTTGTCATTATTTTTTATGTTCTAGATTTTAAAAGATTTTTTTGTCTAAGGACAATTCTTTATTTCTGCACGAATAATTTACATATAGTATAGCATATACAAACAATAATTAAATTCAATATTATGAATTGATGATAATTTCTCAATGAAACAATTGTAATAAAAATATTTCATATAACCATAACAACTGAATTTAATCAACTGAGTTTAAAAATAAAAAATTCACAAAATCGGACATAAAATACAAATTTGGTGGATTTTTTAAAATGAGCTTTTATATGAATTACATGTCCAAAGTAGAACGTTTGAGTGGTAGATCACTTTTGACTATAGTATCGTTGATAAGTTTTTATAACTTTTATACATTTTCGAAATGTGTCTTATATTTTGATATTAATTTATTTGGCTATGCGTATATGATTTTCGTACGAATATTTATTGGAAAGAGTTGAGAATAGGAATTCTGATTTCAAGCCTTTAAATAATGAACAATTCTGTTTCCAGGAGTGCCATTTGGTATTGGTATATCATTTATAACATCTGGTTACCTTTGTAAGTATGGCTTTGACAATGGCTGGGGATCAATTTTTTACTTGACTGGTAAGTATTTATGAATAAGTATTCTATGTTTAAATTTTGCACTATTTTGTTATTCAAATCACATTTAGTGATGTTTAATTTGAAGACCAATATAATCATTTCGCACCAAAACACTCTGACCTATTGTTAATAAAACAAAAATCAAGACATTTTTCAATGTATCAAACACGGCACAACATTAAAATGAATATAAAACCGAATAGGCGCAAAATTCTTAGCATAGTCATAGCATGCAAAAGCAAAAACCACGGGCTACCGACAGTGTTTCTCCTTATATCAGTATTTATAATTCGTCTGCACGCGTGTTATAAGCAGGTGAACACAATTTTGAATAAATACATATATACATCGATATAGATTGGCGTTGCCATGGAGGAAATAAACATCGTTTTTTAACCTTTGAAAGTCATCAATAACCTAACGAATAAGCAAGGACATAATTCAATATCATTTTACGTGAGAAATATCTTTTGGTGCGAGAAATGGATAATGGAGACGTAAAAGAGGGGCAAAAGACACCAGTGGGGCAGTGAAACTCATAGATTGAAAATAAACAGACAACGCCAAGGCTAAAAAATAAAAGGACAAACGGACAAATAACAGTACACAAGAAACAACATAGAAAACTAAAGACTGAGGAACACGTATCCCATCAATAACTGCGGCAGATCTCAGGTGCTACGGAAAGGTAAGCAGAGATCCCCATGTGGCACCCGTCGTGTCACTCATATAAGGGAGGCACAATTTTGACAACACATTTTATGTATCATTTCAGGTGGATTTACAGTCGTATGGGCTATAGCATGGTTTTTGTGTGTACGAGATACACCAGACATAAATCAATGGATTTCAAAAGAAGAACTAAATTATATCAAATCAAACATACAATTTGACACAACCAAACGAGTAATATTTGTATTTGTCCTTATTTGTTCATTTCCAAACTTTTTTGTTTATCACTGTTTTATCATTTGATTTTGCCATTTGATAAGGGACTTTCCGTTTTGAATTTTCATCGGAGTTCAGTATTTCTGTGATTTTACTTTATTTTGCGTAGGGTTTTTACTTTGTGCAATGGCTTTGTCGGTTTTTCAACGCTTTATCCGTCTTGAACCTTCAACATTATCTTAAATCTATTAAGCTTAATACATATATAAGAACTGCTTACTTGGATTGAGGCTTTTTTGTTTGGACATCCTTCCTTTTTTTACTGAAGACGTTAAGGGATCACCACGTTCCAATTGCATATTTTAAATTAATAAGTTGTGTCGTCCGCCTTGTTATTATAAGTTTACAATAATTACATTTTATGTATAAAGATCAGACATAAATGAAATAGATCACACAAAGATTGCAGTCTAGACAAACAAGCACACATCCAAATCGTATTTGCAATCCAAGTTTTACGTGTTTTTAAAAGAGTGTTGTTCCTTACACAAAAGGTATTATAATTTTTAATTTTAATGGCAAACCTGATGTTTTCAAAGTTTTGCGGACACTATCATACATTTAGCTTTGATCGTTCCTGATTATGGTTAATTAGCCGTTTCATAATCTAATGTATTCTGGGTAATATTTTCAAAAATGTACACCAAAACGTCGTTATTGGTTGAAAATGTCCAAAAACAATGGAAATTCAACCTATGTCGTGACATTATTTTCATTTTGGGGTACGAAAAATAAAATTATCGATAGTCCTTTACATTCTGAAAAGGCGAATTAAGTACGTGATGTTTTCATTTCATCATGACTTGGTTGACTGTAATTGAATTTTTATAGCTGTTGACGATATTATATGTTACATTTTATGGTGGCAACAACTTCGTTATTATTTCTCCTTCTCTGTTGATGGCTATCTCTAAAAACACTTGATCATCGGCTTTTACCATGGAATGACATACATGGGAAAATGACTGTTGTTTACTGAGCATGGAGTTCTTCCACAAATATTGGTGGGATTTGGGAATGGTATTGTTCAATCTTTCGTTTTTTCTATAGAGTTGTGTAGACTGTTGATTGTTTTGTTATCCCGGCTTGTACGTTTTGCTGTTTATGGTATCGTACAATAATTACATCAGATGTATGCTTCATTATAATACGTTATTCTGATTGGCTAGCTGCAATATCGCGTTATCCCTTAATCAAATTCATTACACTATGAAATTTATAATTCATGATGACACGAGGTCCCCCAATAATAAAATGAACGGTACCAATTTTCTTGCACCAGATGCGCATTTCGACAATACATGTCTCTTCAGTGATGCTCGTGGCCAAAATATTTGAAATCCAAAGCTTATATAAAAGATGAAGAGCTATAATCCAAAAGGTCCAAAAAGTATAGCCAAATCCGTGAAAGGAATCAGAGCTTTGCATGAGGGAGATACATTCCTTAATTTATAATAATTTCTATCATTTTGTAACAACACAAAAAATCCGTATTTCAATAATTTAAAAATCGTGTTTTCATGATCCTAGCTCAAAACTGTAATTATAAGTATTGAATGTTTCTTTTCTTATCTTTATAGGGTTTTAAAAGCGTTATTGTCTTTTTTGTCATCAAATCTTGAAAACCCCTTAGTCAGAATGAATTGTTCTAAGAATAAAGCTATTTCTAAAAATAAGACGTTTTGATAACATAATTGTGTTTTTCATTTCAGACAGCTGTTGTTCCATGGTGTCAGATAGCGAAAAATCCTCCATTTCTTGCAATCCTTGCAGGTCGCTTTTGTGTTAATTGGGTATTATATGCGTTAGTTACAAGTATTCCAACTTTTATGAAGACAGTTTTAAGATATGATATACAAAGTGTGAGTATATATGAAAATTCTTCTTTTTTTAAATGTAACAGATAAATATATAAAAACGTTTCTGTGAATTGCATGCGTATTTCGGACCATTCTGCTTGTAAGTATTATCTATTTAACATTGGGCAATTCGACGATTAAGAATCTAATGCATTCTGGGTAATATTTGTAAAAGCTTACACCAAAACGTTGTGATTGGTTTAGAATGTTCTAAACAATGGAAATCCATCCAATGGCGTAACAATATTTTCATTTTGGTGTACGAACAATGAGATTATCTATAGTCCTTAGGATTCTAAAAAGACGAATACAGAGCAGGTTATACGGAAAATGCGGTCAAATTACAGCTTGTTTCCGGTTTAACTTAAAGTTTCAAGCATTTTATCAAAGACAGAATTTTCTTTCTGATTTTTTTTTCAATTTTTGTGACCAAAAGAAGGAAATTCTATATTTTTTGGGGAAATTATCGTCGGAATAATAAAACAAAATGGGCTCTGCCAAACATCAGAGCTACACTGATTCTTTATTTCTTACTTTCTTGATATGACCGTTTCAGTTCAAATTTGAATAACTGTTAAAATGAAATCATGCCACAATAATGGATTTAAACTCTTAAACTAATGGATATCCTGTTTTGAATTTTATTTCCACAGCACTGCATTGTTTTATCAAAGTATTTTGTTGAATTAAGAAAATAAAATCTCTGTCATATATACTACAGCTCAGGTGGATTTTTTTTGTCAACCCGCCCGAGTGGGAGAGGACACCGAGTGGGCAAAATTTCTAGCTTGTCCACACTGCTCACCCGTAAGAGTAGAATGCAATTTCTTTGTTGAATCGAAATACTTGCGAGTACAATCAATTATCAAAAGCAGATAATAATTAAGCATTTGTAATCAATATTCGTACAAAAAAAAGAGAATATAGCTAGAATAGGCACGGGTGGGGCGCCAACTGTGGGCAGGTGTAAAAATCAAAATCCACATGGGCTGTTGTGTAACTATGGTTTTTATTCCAGAATGACCGCGCTGAAGTACGTCCATTATTCATAGTTCATTATTCATTATTCAATAATGAATAATGAAATAGTTCACTATTCACTATTCAATATTGAAAAATGAATAATGAATAATGAAATGGTTTATGTTTCATTATTCAAATTGAAGCGGTGAATAGTGAAAAAAATATAAAAAAAATTGACTGTGACACTATAGCTATATTTTGATTCGAAATGACCATAACACGGTTTACGGATAACCTAAAAGCCACAATATGCATAAAAATGAGGAAATATAAAAAAGAAGATGTGGTATGATTGCCAATGAGACAAATATCCAGAAAGACCACAATGACACAGACATTAACAACTATAGCTCACCGTACAGCTTTCAACAATGAGCAAAGCCCATACCGCATAGTCAGCTATTAAAGGTTCCGCAACGAATATTAGAAGACCTAAATACCAAAATACGCGTGAAAAAAAAAGAAATAGCCAATTTTGAATAATGAAATGGATATTTTGAATAATGGAATGAACTGCGGCGACCCTTTAGCCCCTAATTATAGATAAACCTTATACCTCATTCGAAAGCTGATTACAAGAGGAACGAAATGTATATAGTCAATATGTTCCGCAACGAATATTAGAAGACCTAAATGCCAAAATACGCGTGAAAATCAAGAAATAGCCAATTTTGAATAATGAAATAGATATTTTGAATAATAGAATGGACTGCGGCGACCCTTTAGCCCCTAATTATAGATAAACCTGATACCTCATTCGAAAGCTGATTACAAGAGGAACAAAATGTATATAGTCAATATGTTCCGCAACGAATATTAGAAGACCTAATTGCCAAAATACGCGTGAAAATTAAGAAAAAGTCAATTTTGAATAATGAAATGGATATTTTGAATAATGGAATGGACTGCGGCGACCCTTTAGCCCTATTATAGATAAACCTTATACCTCATTCGAAAGCTGATTACAAGAGGAACAACATGTATTTAGTCAATATGTTCCGCAACGAATATTAGAAGACCTAAATGCCGAAATACGCGTGAAAATTAAGACATAGCCAATTTTGAATAATGAAATGGATATTTTGAATAATGGAATGGACTGCAGCGACCCTTTAGCCCCCATTATAGATAAACCTTATACCTCATCCGAAAGCTGATTACAAGACGAACACAATGTATATAGTCAATATGTTCCGCAACGAATATAAGAAGACCTAAATTCCGAAATACGCGTGAAAATTAGGAAATAGCCAATTTTGAATAATGAAATGGATATTTTGAATAATGGAATGGACTGCGGCGACCCTTTATCCCCTAATTATAGATAAATCTTATACCTCATTCGAAAGCTGATTACAAGAGGAACAAAAGGTATATAGTCAATATGTTCCGCAACGAATATTAGAAGACCTAATTGCCAAAATACGCGAGAAAATTAAGAAAAAGTCACATTTGAATAATGAAATGGATATTTTGAATAATGGAATGGACTGCTGCGACCCTTTAGCCCCTAATTATAGATAAACCTTATACCTCATTCAAAAGCTGATTACCAGAGCAACAAAATGTATATAGTCAATATGTTCTGCAACGAATATTAGAAGACCTAATTCCCACAATACGCGTGAAAATTAAGAAATAGACAATTTTGAATAATGGAATGGACTGCGGCGACCCTTTAGCCCCTAATTATAGATAAATCTTATACTTCATTTGAAAGCTGATTACAAGAGGAACAAAATGTATATAGTCAATATGTTCTGCAACGAATATTAGAAGACCTAATTGCCAAAATACGCGTGAAAATTAAGAAAAATTCAACTTTGAATAATGAAATGGATATTTTGAATAATGGAATGGACTGCAGTGACCCTTTAGCCCCTCATTATTGATAAATCTTCTACCTCATTCGAAAGCTGATTACAAGAGGAACAAAATGTATATAGTCAATATGTTCCGCAACGAATATTAGAAGACCTAATTGCCAAAATACGCGTGAAAATCAAGAAATAGCCAATTTTGAATAATGAAATGGATATTTTGAATAATGGAATGGACTGCGGCGACCCTTTAGCCCCTATTATAGATAAACCTTATACCCTATTCGAAAGCTGATTACAAGACGAACAAAATGTATATAGTCAATATGTTCCGCAACGAATATTAGAAGACCTAAATGCCGAAATACGCGTGAAAATTAAGAGATAGCCAATTTTGAATAATGAAATGGATATTTTGAATAATGGAATGAACTGCGGCGACCCTTTAACCCCTAATTATAGATAAATCTTATACCTCATTCGAAAGCTGATTACAAGAGGAACAAAATGTATATAGTCAATATGTTCCGCACAGAATTTTAGAAGACCTAATTGCCAAAATACGCGTGAAAATTAAGAAAAAGTCAATTTTGAATAATGAAATGGATATTTTAAATAATGGAATGGACTGCAGCGACCCTTTAGCCCCCATTATAGATAAACCTTATACCTCATCCGAAAGCTGATTACAAGACGAACACAATGTATATAGTCAATATGTTCCGCAACGAATATAAGAAGACCTAAATTCCGAAATACGCGTGAAAATTAAGAAATAGCCAATTTTGAATAATGAAATGGATATTTTGAATAATGGAATGGAGTGCGGCGACCCTTTAGCCCCTCATTATAGAGAAATCTTATACTTCATTCGAAAGTTGATTACAAGAGGAACAAAATGTATATAGTCAATATGTTCCGCAACGAATATTAGAAGACCTTATTGCCAAAATACGCGTGAAAATTAAGAAAAAGTCAATTTTGAATAATGAAATGGATATTTTGAATAATAGAATGGACCGTGGCGACCCTTTAGCCCCTCATTATTGATACATCTTATACCTCATTCGAAAGCTGATTACAAGAGGAACAAAATGTATATAGTCAATATGTTCCACAACGAATATTAGAAGACCTAATTACCAAAATACGCGTAAAAATTAAGTAAAAGTCAATTTTGAATAATGAAATGGATATTTTGAATAATGGAATGGACTGCGGCGACCCTTTAGCCCCTATTATAGATAAACCTTATAACTCATTCGAAAGCTGATTACAAGACAAACAAAATGTATATAGTCAATATGTTCCGCACCGAATATTAGAAGACCTAAATGTCGAAATACGCGTGAAAATTAAGAGATAGCCAATTTTGAATAATGAAATGGATATTTGAATAATGGAATGAACTGCGGCGACCCTTTAACCCCTAATTATAGATAAATCTTATACCTCATTCGAAAGCTGATTACAAGAGGAACAAAATGTATATAGTCAATATGTTCCGCAACGAATATTAGAAGACCTGATTGCCAAAATACGCGTGAAAATTAAAAAAAAGTCAATTTTGAATAATGAAATGGATATTTTGAATAATGGAATGGAGTGCGGCGACCCTTTAACCCCTAATTATAGATAAACCTTTTACCTCATTCGAAAGCTGATTACAAGAGGAACATCATGCTCATAGTCAATATGTTCCGCAACGAATATTAGAAGACCTAAATGCCAAAATACGCGTGAAAATTAAGAAATAGCCAATTTTGAATAATGAAATGGATATTTTAAATAATGGAATGGACTGCAGCCACCTTTCAGTCCCTAATAATAGATAAACCTTATACCTCATTCGAAAGCTGATAACAACAGGAACAAAATGTATATAGTCAATATGTTCCGCAACGAATATTAAAAGACCTGATTGCCAAAATACGCATGAAAATTAAGAAAAAGTCAATTTTGAATAATGAAATGGATATTTTGAATAATGGAATGGACTGCGGCGACCCTTTAACCCCTATTATAGATAAACCTTATACCTCATTCGAAAGCTGATTACAAGAGGAACAAAATGTATATAGTCAATATGTTCCGCAACGAATATTAGAAGACCTAAACGCCAAAATACGCGTGAAAATTAAGAAATAGCCAATTTTGAATAATGAAATGGATATTTTGAATAACGGAATGGACTGCGTCGACCCTTTAGCCCCCAATTATAGATAAACCTTATACCTCCTTTGAAAGCTGATTACAAGAGGAACAACATGTTTATAGTCAATATGTTCCGCAACGAATATTAGAAGACCTAAATGCCAAAATACGCGTGAAAATTAAGAAATAGCCAATTTTGAATAATGAAATGGATATTTTAAATAATGGAATGGAGTGCGGCGACCCTTTAGCCCCTTATTATAGATAAACCTTATACCTCATTCGAAAGCTAATTACAAGAAGTACAACATGCTTATAATCAATATGTTCCGCAACGAATATTAGAAGACCTAAATGGCAAAATACGCGTAAAAATTAAGAAATAGTCAATTTTGAATAATGAAATGGATATTTTGAATAATGGAATGGACTGGCAGGACCTTTCAGCCCCTAATTACAGATATATATTATACCTCAATCTAAGGCTTATCAAGAGAACGACAAAAGGTATATAGGCAATTTGTTCCGCAACGCATATTAGAGGAGTAACGAAGGACTTAAAGATCGAATTACGCATAAACATTAAGAAATAGGCAATTTTGAATAATGAAATGGATATTTGGAATAATGAAATGGACTGGCAGGACCCTTCATCCCCTAATTACAGATATATATTATACCTCAATCGAAAGCTTATTCAGAGAGGAACAAAAGGTATATAGTCAATATGTTCCGCAACGCATATTAGAGGAGTAACGACGGACTTAAATATCGAAATACACCTGAACATTGAGAAATAGCCAATTTTGAATAATGAAATGGGTATTTTGAATAATGGAATGGACTGACAGGACCCTTCAACCCCTAATTACAGATATATATTATACCTCAATCGAAAGCTTATTAAAAGAGGAACAAAAGTTATGTAGTCAATTTGTTCCGCAACGCATATTAGAGGAGTAACGAAGGACTTAAAGATCGAATTACGCGTGAACATTGATAAATAGCCAATTTTGAATAATGAAATGGATATTTTTAATAATGGAATGGACTGCTGCAACCCGTCCCCTCTTATTCAGAATTTTTTTTTACACCAAATTAAAGCTTATTAATAAAAGAATAAACTGAGAATAAACATTATGTGCCGCAATGACCATTACAGGGATTACAGAGGACCTAAATGGCAAATTACGCTTGAAAATTAAGAAATAGCAAATTTTGAATAATGATTCGGTATTTTGAATAATGGAATGGAATGCTGCGACCATTTATCCCCTAATTATAGATATACTTTATACCTCATTCGAAAGCTTATTACGAGAGGAACAAACGGTATATAGTCAATATGTTTGGCAACGCATATTAGAGGAGTAACGACGGACTTAAATGATGTCGAAATAATAGATGAATAAATTTAGAAAAAAAAACAATATGTACCGCAATGACCATTTGAGGGGTTACGGGGGAGTTAAATGCCAGAATTCGTGTGAAAAATAAGAAACAGTCAATTTTGGATAATGAAATGGATATTTTGAATAATGGAATGGAATACTGTGACCCTTCAGCCCTTTATTACAGATCTACCTAATACCACATTCGGAAGCTTATAAAGAGAGGAACAAATGGTATATAGTCAATTTATTCCGCGGAGTAACGAAGGACTTAAACATCGAAATATGCGTGAACATTTTGAGGGGAATTTCTGCTGGGACCGGACCGAAAAATTCAAAAATCTTGCACGCTCATTGACGAGGTTAAGAGGGAAAAAAGTGGGAGTTGGGGTCGTGGGAAAATGTATCTTTGTGGAAGAAAGAAAACACACCAAGAAAAATCCACAGATAATAAACACAATGGATTGTAAGATTACAAATATGTCTGATCAGAAAGAGAATATGGCACAAGAGGTAGAAATTTTGGAAAATACTGCTGAGGAAACTCTCAAATGGCGAGAAGTTAGTCAGTACTCACCCTGGATTGTCAAAGACATTAAAGATGTTGACATGAAGTTGATACGAAATGTGGGTTCGCAAAAATCATAACCTTGTGCTGCAAAGGGAAAAATATCCGCACTTGGGGATGTGAAAGACTAAACAAACAGCTGACCACCGTCGTGGCAAAGAGGGAGACCGATGGAGCAGTGCGAATCGTGAGCTTTGGGATGAAAAAAAACAGGCGCACCGGCTATGATTACCACGGGTTTTATATTTTTGTTAAGGACGGTATGATTGGAAGTGTTAGGATATGTTGTTTAAGCCTGAAAATCGGGTCTAAAACCATTGAATTGAGTTTTTGAGGCAGGTGACGACTTTCCCAAACTCGGCATCATAGATCTGTTCATCATTAGCTAAAGCAGAGCTGATACATTGCTTAACCAAGGACTTTTTGGACTGGGGCAATCGCAAGGTATCGTGGTGTTTCTTTTTTTTTTTTTTTTGGTTACATGCCTAGAAATTAGTGTGAGATCCATTACGGTGGTAGCATTCAAGCAAGCTAGAAACCCCAGAAGAAGGGTGGCTATAAGACCTGTACCGGTCAAAGCTGAACCCAGGGTACTGCTGGTTAACACCAAACTAACCACAGAACAAGCACCCAGTGCTGCAGATACAGCTTTGTCCAGACGTTTATAGGCATTCAAGGTAGTTTGATACCTTCAAATTTCTGCATCGAGTTGATTGGACACACATTGTCGGTACCAATAATCTAAATCGTTCATTTATTTTATAGGAGCATACCGAGGAGGGGAATGTTTTTGAAGGGACTGTAAGCATCTAAATATAAGATCAGAACGGCTCCGTCGTGGAATTGCTGACCACTCTCCAAGTACAGTCCATACCCATAGGTAATCCGGGCGTTTGGGGATTTGAGGTAGAGACCGTTGCCACTGGGATTCACTGTGTAAACGCAAGAAGATGAAAACGGATAGTGAGATGTTCACCTCTGAGATCGATGAGCCTACCGTCTTGATCGTTGAGATATGTTTGCATGCGATTGCTGGTTCGCAAGTTCACTAGCAAGTATACTACCAAAAGGTGCTTAGGGGTTTGAATGATTTTCATACCAGGACCGTCTGCGGGGAAAAAAAGCTGTAGATTGAAGACTGTTGTGTACCATTTACATAACTTCATGGTTGATATCACCATTCACCAGAATGCTGTTGATTCTGATGATATTTACAATGTGCTCCCCTTCTGTATAACCGTTTGTGATCATACCGAACGTGTAAATCTGCCACTTGGATCCCAAGACGGTGCTGATGTTATTGACAACTTTGAAGTCTACTTGATAGAGTTTGGCGAGGGTCAGCGTTGCTTTAGGGTCGCCCGGTTGGCATCGCTGATGATCTTCGTTTTGTGTTTGTTGAGCCGTAGCTGTCGCTGGATTTCATTGTTGATGTCTTCGATGTCATAGGAAACCTGTGCTCAGTGCGATGGAAAACCAGCTGGCACCATCATCGGGAGAGTAGCGGAAGGAATGGTTACCTGTATACATATGAATGTTAGGGGTGGAATTATTGGTTTTCAGATTTACCAATGCCATCTCGTAGGTCTTTGATTCCTTGAGTTGCAGTGGAGGTTGAACCGGGTAAGAATTTGGCTGTCGTTTCCAGAAACGATGAAGGAAAACCCATGCTTGGGGTTGGTGATTTTAGCAATTGCTGAAACCATGTGTTATCCATTTATTTATGGTACACCATTGTCACATACTTTTGCTTCCACTCTTCGATACCGTCATACTTCTCAGTTGTTGATCACAACGATCGCAAAGACTTCGGCAGGGCGGCTGGCAAAGAGGAGTTACTTGTAGGTGAATTTTATCCATTTTTTTACTTTTTGTACACGACGTTCATCTTCTGACTATCGGATTCAAATGGACTGGTGACTCACATCAATGACAAACAGTAGATACAGATCGTTGAAATCGGAGGGGTTAATGTTGCAGTTGCTGATAAAACGGTCCATGTTGAAGTAGTTAGAACTCTGCGACATTGTTGTACTCTCTGGCGATCTTGGTTTGTGTGAAACTGGCATTGAAGTCTACCGCCAGGTAGCGTTCTGCGTTGAGGGTGACGTAGATAGTTCGCAACCGGCAGTGGTCGAACACGGCTTCATTTTAAGTCCGATCGTACTTTTACCGGTCTGAAAGGCTACGATGATGTATCTCGGTTTCTCCCGACCGCTCTTGGCAGACAAACGCCAGTGGAACTGTAAGGTTTCGGTAGCACTTGTAGAATCACACTATCGTATTTGGAAACCACAATCGATTTTACTCTTGCTTTGGATGGTCTTTTACAACCGCAGTTTTTTTTTATCGGAAGGAAGGAAGGACGCGAGGAACAAACCAAGAGATCTTACTCAGGTTGATTTTCGCCACGTCGTTGACGGCAGCAGCAGGATGGCATTGTCGTCCGAGTCGCGCACGAGTGACAATTCGTGCTTGAATCCATACACAATCTTGTAATTGTCTGCAAAGCCGAAAATGTGTCTCAGGGGTATGGTGAATGAAAACTATCCTTTTATTGGCGGGCTTGGTGATAATATACCCATGACGTGCTCCAAAGCCTGTGTTTTTGGCCTCGGCTTCGGTAGATGAATCTTTGTACCACAGCTAGTTAAGACCTTGGATTTGGAGAAATTGTTGGGATAAATCAACATGCCCTGCAGCATAGTGATGTCAACGACTGGGTCGTTGATATGTTCGATCAGCTGGCATGAGAGCTTGCATTAATTGTAACTGATAGTCTTGAAGAGATACATGATTCCATTGTGAATGAGAGACACTAGATCTGCATTAGCATATGCACTACCGTGGTTCTTTTACAGGATGGAGGAAAAAGTCTTGGGTTTCGATGTTGATTCGGATCTCACCTGAATTATTCAGGTTGGCACCAGCTTGAGGTTCGTATTCGTGAACCTTATATTTTTGGAGACTTTCGTCGTAGATCAACCCTTCGGTGATTATAAGGATGTTGGACATTATGTATTTATTTATAGAGCTGCACAAAGTCGTGGCTGGTAGCAATGCCAGAACCGGACATCAGGTTGTTCAGCTGGGTTTGCTGCGGTTTGCTGATTGACCATTGGACTGTTGAGTGGACATTCTGCGTTTTCGGGGGCGGGTCACTTTATCAACCACATGGTCGACGGCTTTGGGGCCCCTTTTTCAACACCTCTCAAGGCTGCATTGGTGTTTGCACTCACGGCCTTACTTCCTATGGTTTTGGTGGCAGAGGAAGTAAACATGCGTCCAGCCAAACTGGCAATTGTGTCAAACAGTCCTCTACCACTGTATGCCTACTTTTAGGCGTAACCTTTCTTGATTTGCAACATTTATTATAGGATACTATGATGAAGTGCCATATATTCTTCGATGCTGATATATCTACCCTTTTTCATAGCATGGATAATCGACACAATTTCGTTGCGCACACCATTATTTCCTGCTCAGCACACAGTTCCAAGCGATCGAGAAGCTGCTTGAAGTTGGAAAAAACCACGGTTTGCAGCTCACTGCCAAACTTATACTTCTGGTAGATGTGGGACACGATTCCCTTCCACTTGTAATTATTAACGTCTTCGGGGTTCTTGAAAAGATGGAATTGCCTTTATACATATCACCGGAACTTTTCAGGATCTCTGCATTGTCGTCAGGGTCGTCGTGCTCGAACGATTCTGGTTTCTTTTTCACCATAACTTCCCAGAGGCCAAGGGTTCCTTTGTACTTTACACTATCCATGAACAAATTATCGCCGTCAAAAGTAACTGGTCAGCTTCTGATGAAGATACCATCGTTTTCAGATCGCAATCAAAAGGTGTGGTCGGCGGAAGTAGTCATACTGAGCTGCAAAGCTGCTGTGCTCGAGCTCCAAGGACGGTTTCTGTAGGTGGTGCAATTAGTAGTGGGTCGGCAAACTTGGGCGGTGGAGGAGGGAGTACTGGCACTGTTGCAGGAAGGTCTGCGATCTTTTTGGTGATCTGTGAAGCTGCCTCTCGCTAAGACTCAACCACAGGCTTGAACACCTTGTAAAGGTCCCGGCTAAGTTCAATCTTGTAGAGGCGATGCTGCATATTACTGGCTTGAATCTTCCGTTTGGTGTCTTGCAACTCCCTGACAAGTGCCTCACGCTGCTTAGGGTCGATAATCTTGGTAAATGTCATTTATCTAATAGGATCGAATGCTGTTGAACGCCCCTAAGCGTTGGTGTGAACGCCCCTAATCAATGAGTTGCGCATGAAAGTGTTACACAGCTGATACGGATCCCTTGTCTTCGAAAGATTCAAGTGTCATGGGTATGTGCACTGGTGGCCTCAAAGCGTCTTGGCAGGGCATTGGGGTTGAGAAAATCGCTACACCTTACCATAATGATGGAATTCTATGCATTGAAATCACCTCCACCGCTTTAGATCGGTCGAAGGATCACGCAACTGCATTTTCAACATGGAACCCACTCAAAATTGCATTTGCAGGGCCATTCGAACTTGCAGGGCTGGGGTTCCTCTGTGTCCAGATATTATCTATTTATATTATCTTATACCTCAAAGAACTCATTTAATTTGCATATTTTCCATTTGCCTTGGTGCTTGTAAAATCGATGGTTACAAATCCATAGGGCTTGGACCAGCAATGCTTAGACAGAGCGTCAAACTGTACTGTTCCTTGGTGAGATCGTTGCAGTGATCGCGTCGGATGTGGTCGATATTCTTAGCATTTTGCTGAAAGAGCCAGGGGAAGTTGGCATTCTCCCGGATCGACTGGCGGGGCAGTGTGAAGTAGTTCTGGCACAGGTAGAAACAATCGACGTTGTCTTCACACGTGTTCTGTTTTCTCAGCATCAAGTCGTCGAACACCATGAGGTTCACCATGAGGTTCTTACGGTTGGGATCAAGTTCTCGGGGGTTTGGTACATCGCTCCCTTGATCGAAAAAAAGTCTCGATACCACTTCGGTGTCGTGGTGGTGATAAAGTGTTGACCACATTGATCAACGAGTAGGGCGACTTGCCCTTGCACTGTGGGAGGTCTCGATATCTTCTTTCAGGAAGCTTTTTTCCAGCGCTTGCTCCAACATTTGGTAGATAGGTTGGTGAAGCGATTATCCGTAGACGTACAATCGATTGTAGTCGGAGCCATCCATCACGCTGGAATAGGTTGTTCAGCAGCGTTGTCTTACCACAGTCCGATTTCCCAATGATCAACCGTCTTATCGATCGCTGAAGTAGGAGGTAGTGATTACTCCTCGTGGGGGCGTTGGCACTGTAGGAAATGTCTTCAACGTTCATTTATTAAAATAACATAGAGATGATTTTCTGCGTGAAAGTCATAGAAAGACGTACACAGTTAACACAAGCGAGGTAATGACCAGCAACGGGCGATGGAGAAAGGTTGGCAACTGCAAGGTGTGCGATGCCAAGAAGTCTCAGTTCGTTGCTACAACCGGTACAGGGTTCATGAACATACTAATCAACCGATTACCCATGGAAATGCATGTACCCAGACACAACTTCACCGGGCGAGGGACTAGACTTAGAAAGCGACTACTTCCCGATGGCACCCAAAAGCTTGGTCAAAACCCATTATTCAAGTTGACCAAATATCACCACGATCTTTGTTATGCCCAGCACAAGGATGCAACCGCAAGCAACACCATCTGTGACAAGCTATGCTAGCCTCGCTTAACACCATTCCCAACTGTACCACACACGAACGCTTGGACTGCAGTATCAACGGACCAATCATCGGTACCAAAGTTCGATTCGGTCTGGGTGTTAAAAAACTGTTCGCTGGACCGATGAGCTAGCTAAGGAGTTGCACAAACCAGTTCGACGTTAGTTTCATAAACGTGTAGCGATGGGTGGTGTGGATGAGACCTAGGTGGCCGACCTCGTTGATATGAGTGACTTCTCTAGGGACATCAAGGGAAATAAATTTATCCTGAGCATTATCGATGTCTTCTCGAAATATGACTGACTGATACCACTCAATGAACAGGAAGGGTGTACCCCGGTGATGGTGCGGGATGCCTTCCAAGCGGTGTGCCAAAGAAGCTATGTACAGACAAAGGCAACACACATGTAAATCAGCTGCTTCAAAAGCATGGTATCGATCTCTACTCCACCGGGAACGAAGATAAGTCGAGTATTGTCAAACGTTGAAACCGCACCATGAAAGAGAAAATGTTCAAAAACTTTTCAGCCAACTCCACACGCACCTATATCGATGTCCTGGACGATCTTGATCGCCAGTGCAATACCACCAAGCACCGCTATCAAGATGGCCCCTGTTGCCGCAAGTCATAAGGAGCATGAAAACAAGTTGTATTGGAACCTTTACGGCAGCATACCTCCCATTAAACCACCGCAATTTTCCGAATCACCAAAAAGAAAGGTACATTCGAGAAGGGATACACACCCCACTACACCGAGGAAGTATTCACCATTTCCCTAGTTTTATCAGAGGTCCACCGGGCAACCTTTTCTACGATCTTTTCATCTATCTCCTCAAGGGTTTCAACCAAGTCCGTGGCCGCGGTGAAAATCTAGTTTCCAGAGTGAAAGTATCTCTCGTTCTCATCATCCGCCTTACCTGTTGGATTAATCTTTTCAAAGGTACAGTGCATGATCACATTGGTTTGCCCCTTACAATGCCCATATTCTATAAGTTCCCAACGCGACACCCGAGAGACCTCAAGGGAGGTCTGCACATCCATGCCATGATGGGGTCATATTGCAGGTAGTAAATACATCTTTAAAGGCTTTCTTCGGCGAATGTACCTCAATGTTATCCCCAATGGCTTTCCTATCTTCCCAAATCTTTTCCTGCACCTTCTTTAGCAGTCGATCTAACCCCTTTAAACCCAAGTTGTTTTGTCTGGGTGATAATCTCCTTCCTCGTGTGGGGTTTGGGACGACGATGAAATTTAAGATTTGTCTTCGTTTCTATCACTTCTCAACCAACTGATCTTTCCTCAACCGGGAATACCCTCGAAGGTGGTTCATTTTGGCTATACCTCTCAGGGCTTTGACGTTTTCAACTACTAACTCCATGTTCACTATTGGATTCATGTCTTCTATACTATTAAACGAGAAGACCTCATTTTGGGTGTCGATTCTCTTCTTTCCACAATAAATTAATCAAAACGCCTCTGTGTCCTATAGGTACAGTGCATAGTCGCATTTGTCATCCATTCATATGATTATTCAGATTGAGTTATTTTGGGAGAAAAACGAGAAAAAGGGCATCCGGATATTGTCCCGTCATTGGACAAAATTTTAAGTCAGACTATACTTCCGGTTTGCGTTTTTCTGTATACTTTGAACATATACTACATATACTACGAATAAAGTGTATTTTCAGAATTCTATCTGCCATCATTTTGAAGTTAACTATCCACGGTGGTCAAAGAGTTTATTGAATAGATAGGGTCTGTATACTATATTAATGACCACCATATGGATCGATTAGAAAACTTAGAATTGAAAGTAAATACACTTTATTTATATGATAGATACAGATAAGTGCTAAAATTATTTATGTGTACTTTTGATACCTTTTCTGAAATTCTCCAGTCATTAAATCTTTTACAAAGTTCATTGATTACAAAAAAAAAAAGAAGATCTGGTATGATTGCCATGTTGACAACTCTCCACAAGAGAACAAAATGACACAGAAATTAACAACTATAGGTCATCGTACGGCCTTCAACAACGAGTAAATACCATACCGCATACTCAGCTTTAAAAGGCACCGAAATGACAATGTAAAACAATTCAAACGAGAAAACTAGCGGCCTTATTTATGTACAAAAAATGAACGAAAAACAAATATGTAACACATAAACAAACGACAACCACTGAATTACAGGCTCCTTACTTAAATGTTCATAACATACTAAATGTATATTCATATTGAAATTGATAGAAAACCACAAATTGGGAATTTTGGAAATAAAGGAGGAGGGATTAAAAAAAACATTTTCCTGTCCCCAATAACCTATAATTTATGATATTTTTGCTGAAATTCTCCAGTCATTCAATATTTCACAAAATTCTTCAAACAACACTTTACATACTTTAAACTACGCTCTGAATGCCCGCGATTTCGCGGGTGTGTTCTAGTTATCCTAACAATAAAAAAATCAATTTAGGTCACCCCAAAATCACCATCCCCAGTTCACTGGTTTTCAGACACAGTTTTGGGGCCTACAAAACATATCCTTACACTCTCGATCCTACATCCTTATGAAAAATAAGAAAATCGTGAAACGTACCCGGTGTGTCTGGATTTTTTAATCCCATAGCTCAAAAATTGCACAGCTCCATCGGTCTCTCTCTTTGCCACGACGGTAGAAAGCTGCTTGTTTAATCTCTCACCTTCCCATGTGCGAATAGTTTCCCCTTTCGAGCACAAGGTTATAATTTTGCAGACTTTTACTTCGTGTCAACATCTTTAATGTCATTGACAATCCATGTTGAGTCCGGCCCTACTCCTTGCCATTTGAGAATTTCCTCATCATTGCAGCGCTGTTCTCGATTGGCCTTAGCAGCGTCCACTTTTTTTTTCAGAATTTATACCTCTTGCGCCGTATTCTATCTCTGATCAGACATATTTGTAATCGTAAAATCCATTGTGTTTTTTCTATTTGTGAATTTTTATTGTCGAGCCTGCAACTTTTGTTGCAGAAAGCTCGACATAGGGATAGTGATCCGGCGGCGGCGGCGGCGGTGTTAGATTACTTTTTAAAAGCTAAATATTTTAGAAGGTAGAAAACCTGGATGCTTCAAACTTTATATATAGATGCCTAATGTTACGAACTTTCCGTCAGCCATATGTCCAATGTCATTGACCTCATTTTCATGGTTCAGTGACTACTTGAAAAAAGTTAAGATTTTTTGTAATGTTAAATTCTCTCTTATTATTAGTAATAAGATAACTATATTTGGTATGTGCATACCTTGCAAGGTCCTCATGTCCGTCAGACAGTTTTCACTTGACCTTGATCTTATTTCATGGATCATTGAACAAGATTAAGTTTGGGTATTCAAGTCTATATCTCAGATACTATAAGCAATAGGTATAGTATATTTCGTGTATGGAAGGACTGTAAGGTGTACATGTCAAACTGGCAGGTGTCATCTGACCTTGACCTCATTTTCATGGTACAGTGGTTATAGTTAAGTTTTTTGTGTTTTGGTCTGTTTTTCTTATACTATATGCAATAGGTCTACTATATTTGGTGTATGGAATGATTATTAGGTGTACATGTCTAGCTGACAGGTGTCATCTGACCTTGACCTAATTTTCATGGTTCAGTGGTCAAAGTTAGTTTTTGAGTTTTGGTCTATTTTTCTAATACTATATGCAATAGTCCTAGGTCTACTATATTTAGTGTATGGAATGGTTGTAAGGTGTACATGTCTAACTGACATGTGTCATCTGACCCTGACCTCATTTTCATAGTTCAGTGGTCAAAGTTAAGTTTTTGAGTTTTGGTCTATTTTCTAATACTATATGCATTAGGTCTACTATATTTGGTGTATGAAAATTATCTACATACTTATCTATAATAAAATTATGTCATTCGCGCAGGTTTTATTTGACCTTGACCTCATATTCACGGTTCATTGCTAAGTGCTATGTGTTTGTGTTTTGGTCGGTTTTTCTTAATTTATAAGCAATAGGTCAACTATATTTGTTGTATAGAAGAATTGTTAGATGTACATGTCTGCCTGGCATGGTTCATCTGACCGTTACCTTATTTTCATGGTTAATTGATCAATGTTTCATTTTCTTGCTTTATGTTGAGTTTATATGACAGTTGTAATTAAGCTTTATATTTAAGACTATCAAAATAATATCAATGATTAGTAAAGAAGGCGAGACATTTCAGCGTGTGCACTCTTGTTTGTGTGTGTGTGTGTGTGTGTGTATGTGTGTGTGTGTTTCTTTCTTCCACAAAGAATGTCTTGATTAGGGACTGAATGGTTGCAGCAGTCCACTCCATTATTCAAAATAAGCTATTTCTTAATGTTCAAGCGTATTTTAATATTTAGGTCCTTCGTTACTCCTCTAATATGTGTTGAGGAACATGTTGACTATATACATTTTGTTCCTCTTGTAATAAGCTTTCTAATGAGGTGTAAGGTTTATCTATAATTCAGGGGTAAGGGTCACAGCATTCCATGCATTCCATTATTCAAAATATCTATTTCATTATTCAAAATTGGCTATTTCTTAATTTTCACGCGTATTTTGGCATTTGATCCTCCGTAAACACTCTAATGGTCATTGCGGCACACATCGTTTATACTCAGTTTATTCCTCCATCAATAAGCTTTAATGTAGTGTATAAATTTTGCCTTGATTAGGGACTGAAGGGTTGCAGCAGTCCATTCCATTATTCAAAATAAGTTATTTCTCAATGTTCACGCGTATTTCGAGATTTAAGTCCTTTGTTACTCCTGTAAAATCCGTTGCGGAACATATTGACTATATACATTTTGTTCCTCTTTTGATAAGCTTTCGATTGAGGTATAATATATATCTGTTATTAGGGGCTGAAGGGTCATAGCAGTCCATTCCATTATTCAAAATATCCATTTCATTATTCAAAATTGGCTATTTCTCGATGTTCACGCGTAGTTCGATATTTAAGTCCTTCGTTACTCCTCTAATATGCGTTGTGGAACATTTTGACTATATACATTTTGTTCCTCTATTAATAGCTTTCGATCGAGGTATAATATATATCTGTAATTAGGGCCTGAAGGGTCCTGCCAGTCCATTCCATTATTCAAAATTTCCATTTCGTTATTCAAATTTGGCTATTTCTCAATGCTCACGCGTATTTTGATATTTAAGTCATTCGTTACTCCTCTAATATGGCAGAACATATTGACTATATACATTTTGTTCCTCTATTTATAAGCTTTCGATCGAGGTATAATATATATTTGTAATTAGGAGCTGAAGGGTCCTGCCAGTCCATTCCATTATTCAAAATTTCCATTTCATTATTCAAAATTGGCTGTTTCTCATTGTTGACGCGTATTTCGATATTTAAGTCCTTCGTTACTCCTCTAATATGCGTTGCGGAACATATTGACTATCAACGTTTTGTTCCTCTATAAATAAGCTTTCGATCGAGGTATAATATATATTTGTAATTAGTGGCTGAAGGGTCCTGCCAGTCCATTCCATTATTCAAAATGTCCATTTCATTATTCAAAATTGGCTATTTCTCAATGTTCACACGTATTTCGATATTTAAGTCCTTCGTTACTCCTCTAATATGCGTTGTGGAACATATTGACTTGATACATTTTGTTCCTCTTTTGATAAGCTTTCGATTGAGGTATAATATAAATCTGTAATTAGGGGCTGAAGGGTCCTGCCAGTCCTTTCCATTATTAAAAATTGGCTTTTTCTCAATGTTCACGCGTATTTCGATATTTGAGTCCTTCGTTACTCCTCTAATATGCGTTGCGGAACATATTGACTAGTATATACATTTTGTTTCACTATTAATAAGCTTTCGATTGAGGTATAATATATATATGTAATTGGATTACGGGTTGAAGGGTCCTGCCAGTCCATTCCATTATTCAAAATATCCATTTCATTATTCAAAATTGGCTATTTCTCAATGTTCACGCGTAATTCGATCTTTAAGTCCTTCGTTACTCCTCTAATATGCGTTGCGGATTATATTGACTATATACCTATTGTTCGTCTTTTAATAAGCTTTCGATTGAGGTATAATATATATCTGGAATTAGGGGTTGAAGGGTCCTGCCAGTCAATTCCATTATTCAAGATATCCATTTCATTATTCAAAATTGGCTATTTCTCAATGTTCAGGTGTATTTCGATTTTTAAGCCCGTCGTTACTCCTCTTATATGTGTTGCTGAACATATTGACTATATACCTTTTGTTCCTCTATTAATAAGCTTTCGATCGAGGTATAATATATATCTGTAATTAGGGCTGAAGGGTCCTGCCAGTCCATTCCATTATTCAAAATTTCCATTTCATTATTCAAATTTGGTTATTTCTCAATGCTCACGCGTATTTCGATATTTAAGTCCTTCATTTCTCCTCTAATATGCATTACGGAACATATTGACTATATACCGTTTGTTCCTTTCTTTATAAGCTTTCGATTGAGGTATAATATATATCTATAATTAGGGACTGAAGGGTCCTGAAAGTCTATTCCATTATTCAAAATTTCCATTTCATTATTCAAAATTGGCTGTTTCTCAATGTTGACAGGTGTTTCGATATTAAAGTCATTCGTTACTCCTCTAATATGGCGGAACATATTGACTATATACATTTTGTTCCTCTATTAATAAGCTTTCGATCGAGGGATAATATATATTTGTAATTAGGAGCTGAAGGGTCCTGCCAGTCCATTCCATTATTCAAAATTTCCATTTCATTATTCAAAATTGGCTGTTTCTCAATGTTCACGCGTATTTCGATATTTAAGTCCTTCGTTACTCCTCTAATATGCGTTGCGGAACATATTGACTATCAACGTTTTGTTCCTCTATAAATAAGCTTTCGATCGAGGTATAATATATATTTGTAATTAGTGGCTGAAGGGTCCTGCCAGTCCATTCCATTATTCAAAATGTCCATTTCATTATTCAAAATTGGCTATTTCTCAATGTTCACACGTATTTCGATATTTAAGTCCTTCGTTACTCCTCTAATATGCGCTGCGGAACATATTGACTATATACATTTTGTTTCACTATTAATAAGCTTTCGATTGAGGTATAATATATATCTGTAATTAGGGACTGAAGGGTCCTGCCAGTCCTTTCCATTATTAACAATTGGCTTTTTCTCAATGTTCACGCGTATTTCGATATTTGAGTCCTTCGTTACTCCTTTAATATGCGTTGCGGAACATATTGACTATATACAATTTGTTTCACTATTGATAAGCTTTCGATTGAGGTATAATATATATCTGTAATTAGATTAGGGGTTGAAAGGTCCTGCCAGTCCATTCCATTATTCAAAATATCCATTTCAGTATTCAAAATTGACTTTTTCTTAATTTTTTTACGCGTATTTTGGCAATTAGGTCTTCTAATATTCGTTGCGGAACATATTGACTATATGCATTTTGTTCCTTTTGTAATCAGCTTTCGAATGAGGTATAAGATTTATCTATAATTAGGGGCTAAAGGGTCGCCGCAGTCCATTCCATTATTCAAAATATCCATTTCATTATTCAAAATTGACTTTTTTTTAATTTTCACGCGTATTTTGGCAATCAGGTCTTCTAATATTCGTTGCGGAACATATTGACTATATACATTTTGTTCCTCTTGTAATCAGCTTTCGAATGAGGTATAAGATTTATCTATAATTAGGGGTTAAAGGGTCGCCGCAGTTCATTCCATTATTCAAATATCCATTTCATTATTCAAAATTGGCTATCTCTTAATTTTCACGCGTATTTCGACATTTAGGTCTTCTAATATTCGGTGCGGAACATATTGACTATATACATTTTGTTTGTCTTGTAATCAGCTTTCGAATGAGTTATAAGGTTTATCTATAATAGGGGCTAAAGGGTCGCCGCAGTCCATTCCATTATTCAAAATATCCATTTCATTATTCAAAATTGGCTATTTCTTAATTTTCACACGTATTTTGGCATTTAGGTCTTCTAATATTCGTTGCGGAACATATTGACTATAAGCATGTTGTTCCTTTTGTAATCAGCTTTCGAATGAGGTATAAGGTTTATCTATAATTAGGGGCTAAAGGGTCGCCGCAGTCCATTCCATTATTCAAAATATCCATTTCATTATTCAAAATTGACTTTTTCTTAATTTTCACGCGTATTTTGGCAATTAAGTCTTCTAATATTCGTTGTGAAACATATTGACTATATACATTTTGTTCCTCTTGTAATCAGCTTTCGAATGAGGTATCAGGTTTATCTATAATTAGGGGCTAAAGGGTCGCCGCACTCCATTCCATTATTCAAAATATCCATTTCATTATTCAAAATTGGCTATTTCTTAATTTTCATGCGTATTTTGGCGTTTAGGTCTTCTAATATTCGTTGCGGAACATATTGACTATATACATTTTGTTCCTCTTGTAATCAGCTTTCGAATGAGGTATAAGGTTTATCTGTAATTAGGGGCTAAAGGGTCGCCGCAGTTCATTCCATTATTCAAAATATCCATTTCATTATTCAAAATTGACTTTTTCTTAATTTTCACGCGTATTTTGGCAATTAGGTCTTCTAAAATTCTGTGCGGAACATATTGACTATATACATTTTGTTCCTCTTGTAATCAGCTTTCGAATGAGGTATAAGATTTATCTATAATTAGGGGTTAAAGGGTCGCCGCAGTTCATTCCATTATTCAAATATCCATTTCATTATTCAAAATTGGCTATCTGTTAATTTTCACGCGTATTTCGGCATTTAGGTCTTCTAATATTCGTTGCGGAACATATTGACTATATACATTTTGTTCGTCTTGTAATCAGCTTTCGAATGAGGTATAAGATTTATCTATAATTAGGGGTTAAAGGGTCGCCGCAGTCCATTCCATTATTCAAAATATCCATTTCATTATTCAAAATTGGCTATTTCTTAATTTTCACACGTATTTTGGCATTTACGTCTTCTAATATTCGTTGCGGAACATATTGACTATAAGCATGTTGTTCCTTTTGTAATCAGCTTTCGAATGAGGTATAAGGTTTATCTATAATTAGGGGCTAAAGGGTCGCCGCAGTCCATTCCATTATTCAAAATATCCATTTCATTATTCAAAATTGGCTATTTCTTAATTTTCATGCGTATTTTGGCGTTTAGGTCTTCTAATATTCGTTGTGGAACATATTGACTATATACATTTTGTTCCTCTTGTAATCAGCTTTCGAATGAGGTATAAGGTTTATCTGTAATTAGGGGCTAAAGGGTCGCCGCAGTTCATTCCATTATTCAAAATATCCATTTCATTATTTAAAATTGGCTATCTTTTAATTTTCACGCGTATTTTGGCATTTAGGTGTTCTAATATTCGTTGCGGAACATATTGACTATATACATTTTGTTGCTCTTGTAATCAGCTTTCGAATGAGGTATAAGGTTTATCTATAATTAGGGGCTAAAGGGTCGCCGCAGGTCATTCCATTATTCAAAATATCCATTTCATTATTCAAAATTGGCTATCTCTTAATTTTCACGCGTATTTTGGCATTTAGGTCTTCTAATATTCGTTGCGGAACATATTGACTATATACATTTTGTTGCTCTTGTAATCAGCTTTCGAATGAGATATAAGATTTATCTATAATTAGGGGCTAAAGGGTCGCCGCACTCCATTCCATTATTCAAAATATCCATTTCATTATTTAAAATTGGCTATTTCCTTTTTTTTTACGCGTATTTTGGTATTTAGGTCTTCTAATATTCGTTGCGGAACCTTTAATAGCTGACTATGCGGTATGTGCTTTGCTCATTGTTGAAAGCTGTACGGTGAGCTATAGTTGTTAATGTCTGTGTCATTGTGGTCTTTCTGGATATTTGTCTCATTGGCAATCATACCACATCTTCTTTTTTATATTTCCTCATTTTGATGCATATTGTGGCTTTTAGGTCCTCCGTAAACCGTCTTATGGTCATTTCGAATCAAAATATAGCTATAGTGTCACAGTCAATTTTTTTTATATTTTTTTCACTATTCACCGCTTCAATTTGAATAATGAAACATAAACCATTTCATTATTCATTATTCATTTTTCAATATTGAATAGTGAATAGTGAACTATTTCATTATTCATTATTAAATAATGAATAATGAACTATGAATAATGGACGTACTTCAGCGCGGTTCCAGAATGGAGCTGTATCGTCATTGCCTTTTGCCTGTCAAGTTCTAACTGGATTTTTGATAAGCCAATTAGTAGACTTCCTGCGTAAAAAAAGTATAATTTCGACTACAGTTATAAGACGCTTATGTTCCTGTCTAGGTACAAAGTTATTATATAAATCATAACTATATAATAAAAGTTAAAAGCGGCATAACACTTCAAAACACATTTTGCTATATAAGGACTAGGCAAAAGACATTTAAAAATGTTCAACAGTTATTATATCTTAATTGATGTCACCAGAGAATATTGCCAGATTAAAATGTAAACGACAGGCGCGGAAATTAGAGAAGTAAAAGCTGCTAACTGAAAGGAGCATCTGAGTACCAGTGTCCTCTATGGCGTTTCTGGTGTTTATACTGTTCACTCTTAATTAAGTGTTTTTATTGTTTTATTGGACTTGTGTTAGTGCAATCTTCAAATGGGTCCTTTTTCGACTCTTCTATATTAGTTTCCAAACCGCTATTTTGGTATCTTCTGCTTTTATATGAATATGAAATGGCTTAAATGATCTATAAAAACAAACCAGTTATGATATGTACGATTCAAGAAACAGCCTTTAAACTGCTGATAAAGCTAAATGATGTTAAACTGATGTCAGAGAAGTATTGTATCCGACCGAAAAACCTTAACAAATCAAGACTTATTTTATTGATAAAACTTTTAAAAGTAGATTCTTTCCATAAAAAAAGAGTCCATATGAAACTGATTTACGGAACTGTTCGGCCTATAAACATGAGCATATACCATACCGTAAAGTGAACTAAAGAGGCATGACATAATGGGAAACCAATCAAATGAGCGATCCAACGACAATGATAAATACATGAACGAAACAAATGACAGACAGCAACCAACGAGAACCAATGAATTCCAGACCTATGACTTGGAACAGGTATATATGTATATAATGTGGCGGGGTTAAACATGTTTGTGAACACTCAACTAAGAACAGTTGTGTAACAGCAGAATGTAAAAAAAACTGTAATAATAAGTTGGAAGTGGCTTAAATGATCAGAAAAACATCGAAGCACCAAAAACAAACACAGCACAAACAAACAAATACAATGAACAAAAGACGCAAAGTGCCGGTTCAAGAGTACTCCTAGGGTAAAGTATCATTCAATACACATCCAACAGATTGAGTAAATACATAATTTTTAGTCTGAACATGTATGACCTTTCGCAATGCTAACATATAAAACCACATAATATCGACATGAGGTATGACCGTATGTTTTATTAAGCAGTGCTGTAACTACGAAACGAACGTGTTATGGTCAAGCGTTGTTTGTCTATCCGCCCATTTCGTCTTTTTTTATTTTTCAATCCTTCACAACCTTTAAAGGGATATAATCAAACTGACTGGATTCTGTAATTCTAATGTTTGCGTTATTTTATCAGGTTTTGTTGGAAGTGGTCTATTCCTTATCGGAACTGGTTTCACATCATGCGAAGATCGTGAAATTGTGGTCCTATTATCTTTAGCATTTTTGTTTAATGGTTTCCACAATGCTGGATGTCTTGTTAACAATATCGATATAGGACAAAAGTAAGTAAATAAATTGTGTTTCGAGCTTAACGCATATATAAAAAAGATTTGAAGTTATCGCTCTCTAATATATATGGAGGTACATTTGCTAATACAAAATGACTGCAAACGCTACC
This sequence comes from Mytilus edulis, assembly GCF_963676685.1. Taxonomy (NCBI): domain Eukaryota; kingdom Metazoa; phylum Mollusca; class Bivalvia; order Mytilida; family Mytilidae; genus Mytilus; species Mytilus edulis. Next base: position 20,964,726 of record NC_092356.1, on the reverse strand, counting down.
GTTTAAGAAAACATATAATGGTTTGAATTCCTGTGCTTCCACAAATTAACATTGTTATACTGATAATTCATATGGTCTTTTAGGTATGCGGGCACCTTACTTGGGTTGACCAATACGCTAGCTATTGTTCCTGGTATGGTGGCACCAATTGTAACAAGTATGTTAACACCAAATGTAAGTAATATATTTACACGTATGCATGATTAATTACGATAAGGAAGTAGGCTGCAAGTAAGTACTGGTGTTTTTGTCAATTCTATAATCGGTGCTAGATAAATAGCCGTAACTGGCTCGTTACCTTTAGTGGCCGTTTCCAGGAAACTGTTATAGTCACGACGATTAATAAAGTGCTGACTGGTTGAAGAAGCTGTGGTACTAGAAGAGGAAGGCAGAGTATTCCAAGGTGAACAACTGACCATCAGCACGAAATATTCCCAACAAGCAAGGTCGAGACAAACACATCACGCCACGAGCGGTGTTCTTACGGTGAATGTAGTATTTTTGCAATTGTTTGAATTAAAAACCACATTTTTCATTGTAGATATTTTCTGTAAAAAGTACTTTTATTATCGAACATTGTTTTGCTCTCAACTAATCTATATTATCTGCACAGCTTGTAACTATATATGCTAATATTCGAGGAGGAAAAGGGGGGGGGGTATTCTATTACAACATTTTCGAAACAAATAAGTAATACGTTTACAGTTGAATTCAAACTTGGCACCTATTTAAGAATTGGTATTATCGTTTCGAGATACAAAGCCGTAACAGCCTTCTGACTATTAAAAAGGTTTGCTAGGAGAATATCAACTGTTTTTTCGGGTTAGCCAACCATAAACACCATACTAGTAATATGCAATAAGAATTTCAACATGACTTTCGTGGATTATGCATTTACCCCTACTAATGCAACGGTATACATATAAAATAAGATAAACGCGAGAGAAGAATGGTTGTGCTACCCTCAATTTTGCGATCATTTTGTCTTTCGTATCATTTGTTTTATAAACAGCTTGTTGGTAAGAAGTGAGGAATAACCCGATGCTTATTTCAAAGGATTTTGGATTTGCAGTGCATGACCAGAAAGAAATAGTTTTAACTCTAAGAAATTCTATAATGAATGTTTATAAATAATTATTCATGTGTACTATTCATCAACATACTAGATGTAACATTGACAATTATTGTTTTGTTAGGATACAGCTGAGGAGTGGAGACACATGTTTTATGTATGTGCGGGAGTATGCCTGCTGGGAATTGTTGTTTATGGATGTTTTGTAAGTGGAGAAGTTCAAGAATGGGCCAAAGATGAAACTGAAATGAATTTTGAAAAAACAGAAAAAAAATGATAAACACGTCTTTGACAATACTAAATTATAAAGTTATGAACCGTGCAAGGTCTTTAATTGAAAGGTTAATGTTGTATGAAATTATAGATTAACAGTGCTTCATTAACAAAATAAATATGAACATTGTGGTGAATAGCCAAAGAGGAATATCGTTTATAAAAGTAGGAAACACTAATGTAAGTTGTCTTTTATTTTTCTAGTTTGCATGACGCAATCACTGTATAGAACGAAATCTCTATGAAACAAGCGTTCAATGGAATATCTGTCTGTCCAGTAGTTGTTCAAGCTGATTTCATTGATCATTTCGATTTGTATATAGATATAGGAAGATGTGGTATGAGTTCCAATGAAACAGCTCTCCATCCAAGTAACAATTTATACAAGTAAACCATTATTATAGATCAAGGTACGGCCTTCAACACGGAGCCTTTGACATATAATGGTACATATATAGTGTTGATGTATATAATTTCCAGGGCCGTAACTAGCCACTTTTAATAACGAGGCAAGATATATTCGCAGAGCGTAAGGGGCGAAAAATTTTTGGCGAGGGGTCTGGGGAAGCTCTGAGAAAATTAAAGCAAAATCGTGCATTCTGAGCGTTTCCCGGACTCTTTCTTACATTGAAACATAATTTATTTTTAGCGCTTTTTTTGACAATATTCTGGTCTCAAAGCAAAAATATAGATTCATTGTAATTTAAGACTTTTACGGGTTTTACGGGGACAACATTAAAAGTAGACCGATATGAAGGATAAAGCAAAAATCTTAATTCTCACAATCATTAAAATCGCATCTGTCTGTCTGTTTGTTCTTTGTCTCGTATTGTTCTTAGACTTTGGTGATTTCTTTGTGACTAGTGACAGTGCAGTAGTATACTTTAAGTACTGCTTAAGTCGACACTAAGGATAATCTTGACCTTGTTTTATGGTATTAATGATTCTTTTATTGTTGAAAACCCCACCAGAAACTATCAAGATGAAGAACAAGAATAAAAACTTTGACCATTGATAATTTGTATTTTTTCTATGCATTAATTTTGTGTGAGATAAGGTCCCGTGCACATGTAGTCCATCTTCTTTTATTTTCTGTAAAATGGTCTGAACACGACTTAATGCAAGTTTAACCCTTTAATGTAAAAGATCATATGGCAATACGTTGATGTTCTTATAGATGATTTGATACCGGGAAATTGGTGGTCTTACTTTAATTTAAACTATGTCAGCTATCTAGTTTTATGTACAACAAAAAGAGCCAGTTTTGTATTCTTTGGTATCAAGTTCAATTCCATGCAGAAACGACAATATTTTTCTTTGTCCAGTAACATCGTAAATATTCTTAAAAATTTTTCTCGTACAATGCCTGCACATTGGTGGAAATGCAACATTGCAAAACCACACGTTTACAAATGAAAATCAACACTCAGACTATTTGGATGGAGAGTTGTCTCGTTGGCACTCACACCACATCTTCCTATATCTATATAGTCATAAAGTAGGACAATAAATGAACAAAAGACAAACCCGGGACACAGAAGTACAAACAATAGACCATCAACTCTGAAAACTAAAAATAAAGTAGAAACATGGACCACGATAAACATGCAAGGGCGACATCTGAGAGTAAAGAGAACTCGCGTTTTGCAAGACACTTTCCGTGAAAACAATTTGATATGAAGACAATCTTTTGTTTCAGTTTTTTTTTTTTTTTTTTTATTTTTTTCGAAATTTCAAACATGAGGCATTTGCCTCATTTGCCTCAATGTAGTTACGGCCCTGGTTTCATAAATATTTATGCTACTAAATTTATGATTTTATACATTTTTTATCTGAATTTATTGTCTAAGTTGTTTCGAGAACTCTCTTTTATAATAGAGGTCAGAAACATCATGGATAATAGAATGAAAGATGTAATTTACGACATACATGTTAAAAGATAAACTGTAGTGCGAAAATATTATAAAGAATTTGACTTAGCAAATGTAACCCGACTAAACACCGATGATTAATATATAATTTGAGCGTTGTTGGATAGCTGCCTCATTTGCCATCATACCATTATCTTCTTATTACTATATTAAAGCGATGAAAAAAACAAATGTGAAGTCTAGTTAGGTCAAATTCGTCTTATTTTCAATATATTCTACGTTATTCTGTCAAGTTTTGTTATACTGATTCCAAATAGTGTAACAACTATCTAGGGTTGATTATGATCCTTTATTTGGTCCGAGACCACAATTATTTCGTAGTGCATTTCTTTTAGAACATAAATGAAAATAAAAAAAAATCCCACCTGCGCTTTCTCAAAGAAACTTTTACAGTGTGTTGTACTACTATTGGGACAAATTATATCAAAATTATAGAAAACTTCATCGCCTCTAAATCAAAATATGGACAATTTTATCTTTAGTGCGTCTTGAAATCTTTTGACAGCTTCCGAAGTGCTATTTTTCAACCTTTTTCACCTGGACCAACTCACTATTTTCCTTTAAAATTCTGGACCCAAATTTTTTTACAGTGTAATTTCACCCCCTACTTGCAATATGAGGCATTAAACATGGAGAAATAAATTTGGAAGGGGTACAAAAATTAATGGCAAGTAACCCACTGTCAACACTAGGGACTATATTTGACGAAAATCAAGGGACGACAATTGTGGTCTCGGACCATTTGCTTTCTCTATCTTCAAAGCGTCGGAATCTGACAGGGTGATACCCGTTTAAACTGAAAAGCATGTAACGAGTTCAATCTTGTTAAAAACACATTTATTCTTCAACTTCTCATTCGACATTTTCGTAGAAAAAAAGTTATTCATATTTAAACTAGAAGAACACTGTATTTCGAAATAAACTATTTTTTTCACAGAAAAAATCGTGTAAAACGGATGAATAGTACGATTATTAATCTTTACTGTACGAGGAATACAATAGATACTTTTTTGCTATCATTTTTCTTTGCTTCGGGAATAACTATATCAGGTGTTGATGCTAAATACAATGTAGTGTTCACACAAAACAATTGATTGATTGTTGTTTGTTTTGCGTTCAGTGGCAAATAGTACATGCATGTTTAGGATGAGATGAAGCTGACAATATTATACAATAAGTAAGCCATTTCATATGGATAGGGACATATATTTTCCCTTGCAGCAGATCACTTACGGACCCTTAAGAGAGTTTTTGCATGGGTTCGTAACGTGCACCTTCTTTACCCGAGGCATCGGGTCCCCCTTCCTGTCTTGATGTTTCTGCGTTTTTATAGATCCCACATAGCCGAAAACCTACGCCCCCCTTTGACAACGGTTTTACTGCTGTTCAGAAGAAGACTAAAATTGACAATTTTTCTATCCTCTTGGAGACGAAACCTTCATAATTATATGAGATCTGTATTATAGCTGTTTGTGTAATATTTTCATTGGTTTGTTTTGTTTACTTAGCTTTATAATGACACAGTCATACGTTTTGTAAAACATAACAAAATTATGGAGATGTATTCTGCATTCTAATGAGACAACTGTATATCACAGTTCAAATGAAGTGGATGTAAGCAATTATAGGGAACCGTGTGGCCTTCAACGATGAGAAAACCCATACTGTATAGTCGGCCATGACAACTCCGAGATGAAAAATATAAAACAAGTCAATTGAGAAAAACTAACGGTTTTATTCTTAACAAGTATAATAATTTATATAAAAAAAATATGACAGACATGACCCAACGACAATAACTGAGCTACAGGATCCTGATTTTGGCCATGCATATATAGGATGTGGCGGGAAAACATGTTTCAAGGCGACAACCCTTCCCCAATCTGGTACAGTGTTGTAACAGTACAACATAATAAAAAAAATATTAAAATCAGCAGAAAAAGGGCTCAAATCAGTAAAGTTGCAGGCAAAACATCAAATCAGTACCTTTCTTAAAAGCAAAAAAATGCTTGTCGAAAGTTTTCTTTCGGCAGGACAAATGGGCAGACGACCTCTAGTTAATTTAGAAAACCTCATTACGTCTTCGGCGACTCCGATAAAAAAAAACCACATTTACATGTGCTAGGTTCAACGATTTTAAAGTATACATTTTTTTCTGATCAATAACATTTTTAATTGCTTAAAATTGTTTGAAGCTACAGTAACGTTTCAAATTCATTTCTAAACACGTACACAACACTTAAAATACACTATGTACATATATGAGGAACAATTTTATCTACGTTTGTAAGTAGGTTCACTTGATGATAATATTTCTTCACCTTATTTGCATTTTTTATCAAAGTTAAACGATTTATTTGTTATAATTTATAATCTTGTTCAAAACATTTTGATACTTGTACAATCAGTTTTACCTTTTCTTGATAACACAAATCGATTGCTAAATATTCGAACGACCTTGGTTATCCCGTACGAAGAGTTCTTTTATCGAAATTGTAAAAATAAAAGGTAAGTTGATATCTATTAATGTCTTTATAATTTGAATAGCGCAGTATAACGAGCATGTTAGTGAAATGATATTATCTTATTATAAATTTACTGTTCATTTTGGAATATACTTCAGATTATGATTAATCGCGGTCTTGATTTATTCTATCTTTACATATATGGTTCTCCATGAGTAGACCATGTAGAGAGGCAGATTTAGGAGGGGGTCAGGGGAGCCGAGACCTCCCCCCCCCCCCATTGTGAGAAAAGTTTGGTTGATCAGTTAGGGAATACCTAAAGCATGACCGGAGTAGCCCCCTCTTATGCAATTAGTGTTCCTCACCTTTATAAACAGAATCCGCCACCGATATTTTAACAAAAAATGTGGAAGCGAATATTGAGCAATAAGTATTTTATATAAACCACGGATTGGTATATCTATTTCGCTTTCGAACTTGTTCCAAAAAACCTCACTAGTTTTGGTCTTGCAGCGATAAAAGACAACAAACTCCAAATGCTCATAGCAAGCATAAGAACGCCCAATTATACTAAATATAAAAAAAGATATCTATATAAACTATTTTTTCAAGTGAATGTTGTACAAACAAGGAATACAATCTGTTTTATTCTTAAAAATCAATACATGGTATGCCCAATCAACAATTTATTATATTGTGTAAAATACAAAACATTGATCCAGATAATTTGTAACCATAATTCACGCAGTTGCTATTAATAGTAGGGTGCCAAATCAACAAATATTATCGATTTGCCTTAACGGAATAACATGCGGCTATATTTTATATCATTGGAAAGAGGAGAACAATCCTCATCGAAATAGCGTTGTCGTCGTTGTCTGCCGTGGTCACTTTTTTTTAAATCGGGGTCAAAGGTCAAAGCCAAAATTCAAGAAATATGCACAGTCACTTTTAGATAGCTTGTTTCTCCTACATATGCGTTTGAAGCACAACAAAAACGACTTATTTATAGAAAAATATCTTTTGTATCTAGTTTTAGAACTTATTTTTATATTTTTATCCCCAAAAATGACTTTAGATTGACTTTTTTGCATATAGGGTGCAAATTTGAAATTTTCAAACAGGTGCTAAGGTGAAATACCACCAAACCATAGTACGTCACATCCGGTTGCGAACGAAAAAGGGTTTTTAAAAAACTAATGGAAATGATTTTGTTTTTTGCCAGGTAGTACATCCGCTCATCATTACACTTATTCAGTTCTAAACAATTAACAGATTGAGTGTTGCTTGCTTTACGTACGCGTAGTGGCAAATATTTCATGCACATTCATGACGAGAATAAATTAACAATAATAATATTACATAATACTATAGATAGGTTCTGAAGATATACTAAAGGAAGGGTACTACCATTAGAAAATTAAGGTATGTTTGTTAGGGCAGAGAGCTTGCATGAAATCCCAAAATAACGTCCCTTTTGCAACTGAGAGGAGTCTCATATCTGTACATGCTGCACGTCCTAATATGTACACCACGTAGTAATTGTTTTTTATTCGACTGAGAAAAAAAACAGGAGGGATAAATCTTTTAACCACGTCAAACAAAAAAAGTTCATTTTTGATTAATTCTAAGGTAAAATTGGACAGAAGCGAAATCGGTTCAATATTTGTCTTGCAATTTCTACTTTTAGTAATTAAAGTAGATTTACTGTTTATAAACTTTCCCCCGATATTTAGACACGTTTTGTCCATTTATTTATTAGGATTTACGTATTTTGTGTCAATTTAATTGTAGTAATAACATATCATTCAAACATTTCAGAAGTTTTTATGTCTGGGCACAAAATTAATGGAAGAATGAAAGTTGGTCTCGCCTTGCTTTCATTGATATTGCTGAGCGCAATTGTTGGAATAATTGCCTGGCAAGTTGGACGAAATAATAACGAGGAACCTGAGATTGAAGACGAGTATGTTGTTGGGAATTTACACCTGGAAAAATATACCTGGAATTTTAAAATAAAAAATTCAGATACAGATGTTCGTCTATCCGGACAATTATCAAATACCGGAAGTACAAAAATAGTTGCTGAGGACTGTGGGAGTTCCGATAATGTTCTTTGTCTGGACTGGATTGGTACAAAAGATCTACTTATATCTTATAATAAATATGCATCTGTCGAGTGCTATGATATATATTGGAGAACACATTCTTGCTCTGATCAAATTTTGTTAGATTGTTTTGATTTAGATAATGCTCACTGGTATGGTGGTTACGAGGATTGGAACCAGTTCTGGCCTTTGGAGCAGACGACAATGAACCTCTCTGCTTTTGTTGCTAATGATTCATACGCTAGACGTATTGGAGGTGTACAGGAACGTTATTTCATCAATTCACAAGGAGTAGGGATAAACATTAGTAGCGATGTTCCGCTTTATATTAGCATCAACCAAACGTCCGATAAACAAATCTGCCTTATGGCTAAATATGAAAAGTATCCATATACGAATATCAAAGGAGGGTACCCTCATTTGAATTACACAATTTGCATCGCTGATAACGTTCGGAAGATTCATGATTTCATGTCGGCGTCATTTTCCAAGCCATCAGATATTCCAGATAGAAAATTATTTAAGTATCCGATTTGGTCAACATGGGCTCAATACCATAAAGATATAAATCAAACAACTGTAATAGAGTTTGCTTCAAATATTTTAAAATATAACTTTTCACATTCACAAGTAGAAATAGACGATGACTGGACACCAAAATATGGTGATATGGTTTTTAATGTCAACAAATTTCCTAATGCAACTGAAATGGTTAAACAACTAAATGCAATGGGATTTAGAGTAACTATTTGGGTCCATCCATTCTTCAATATTGATTCATTAACATTTCAAGATGCGGCATCTAGATTCTTTCTTGTAAGACAATATGATTCACAAGTGCCGGCCCTTGTTTCATGGTGGGATGGGAATGCAGCGGGGATTTTAGATGTTTCGAATAAGGATGCAGTGCATTGGTTTTTACATAAATTGCAATATTTACAGAAAACATACAATATAAGCTCATTCAAATTTGATGCAGGTGAAACAAACTGGTTGCCAAATATTTTCGAAACCGCTTACGACAGTCCAAATTTCTATCCAACTAAATGGGCGGAGTTAGCTTATGCCTCTGATACTGATGTTCGACATCAAGAAGTTCGAGTTGGTGTCAGCACACAGCATTTACCAGTGTTTGTACGCATGCTTGATAAAAATTCGAACTGGGAAAATAAAAATGGATTGAAAACGCTGATCAACACTGCATTGACATTCGGTTTACTCGGATATCCATTCGTATTGCCTGATATGATTGGCGGAAATGCATATGAAGGGAATAAGCCAGACCGTGAATTATTTATTAGATGGTTAGAGGCTACTGCACTACTTCCGGCAATGCAGTTTTCTATTGTACCTTGGCAATACGACGATGAAGTTGTCAATATATCTCGAAAGTTTGTGCAGTTGCACGAAGAATATTCCGATCTTATAATTGAGCTGGCCGAAGAGTCCGTTCGGACAGGGGCTCCTATTATTCGCCCTTTGTGGTGGATATCTCCGCTGGATAAAGAATGTCAAAAAATTGACTCCGAATTTTTGCTTGGAAATAACACACTTGTAGCACCTGTGTTAGAACAGGGAGCAAGTTCAAGAGACATATATTTACCCCTTGGCAGATGGAGGGCGTCAATAGATGGACTTGTTATTAATGGCCCTGAATATTTGCGTAATATTAGTGTGAAACTTGACGAACTTCCGATATTTACTCGTATAGTGTGACAATTGAATTAAAAGCTAGTAGTCTTTAGAGCTGATGACAGGGGACTCTTAGTTATTTTTTCTTGTATATATATATATATTTGAGGGTGTTCAACTCAGTTATATTTTGTTGTTGTTATTTTTGTTTATGTCACAAGTATGAATTCATTTTACTTACGTGACAATAAAGAATTAAATATAATAACAGGACGTTATAGAAAGAAGGCGAAGTTTCTTAACTGAACTCGGTTCTTAATTTTTCGAAAATAAACATTCTATTTTTAAGGTAAAAATGTTAAAACAAAATTGGTTTAGAAAGCTGTTTGATTTTCTGATTCAACTAATAGGTCAATCACTAGCAAGATAAGAACATACTGTACATGTATACGATCGTTTTCTATTGTGTGTAGTTGTTGGTCTTCAATCCTTGATTCTGATAATACGTATTTAAAAAATAAATATGTTGTGCTTTAAAAATATTCAAAACCCAGCACAAACGTGTTTCCTGAAGAATTTTTTTTCCAAGAAAAATTTATTTTCTACCAACACTGTTATGTTTACGGTAAATGCATGTCTTATCTTTTCCAACTAATCTGTCCTCATTTTATGTAGGCTAAAATGTGAATAGATATATCTTAAGGAAATGACGAGAAAAATATTTCAATTTGTATTTTCCTCTTTGTTTGTAAGTCACGTTGTTAACACTCAGTCTGGTATGTATAATATCGTATTAGAGGTAAAGGTTGCTGTTTAGTCTGGTAGAATTGCTTTGTGTTAATGTACTTCAATATTTGTGGTTGGCATGAAACTTGTTTGTTATTAATGTTTGATACAAGTAAAGTGTTTTGAATGCTCGAAAACGGTAAAGAACAATTGACATTAATAATACAATCACGGCATGCATAATAATAAAACTAAACTGCATTCTCATCATGTGAATATTAATTAATCATAAAAAAATGTACGCTGTGTGTTGTTGCTTTGTCACAGAACAACGCGCGCATACCCCCGCCCCCCACCAAAAAAGCAGTAAAATCACAAAAATACTAAACTCCAGTGAAAAAATTCAAATCGGAAAGTCCCTAATCAAATGGCAAAATCAAATGAAAAAAAAAACCATCAAACGACTGGATAACAAATGTCATATTCCTGACTTGGTAAAGGCATTTTCAAAAATGGTGGATTGAACCTGGTTTTTTAGTTTTCTTTTAATTGAAAAACGTCCTTTTTCGAAATCATTGACATCAATTGAATCAGCTATCAAAACCGGACAGATGCGGCCTAAGACCTGTCCAATATTTTTCAGAATGGATTGTTATCGGCTTATATCCTTTACAGAATATATCGCATCGACCTTGAGTCAAAGGATACAACAGATACGTTCAAGTCTGCCTCATGTCTTGACTTACTTCTATAAATTGACAAATAGGATCGGATGAATGCTAAACTATATATACGAGAACAGACTCCGAGATTATTTCAGCTGCCTTAGTGTGACCTTTTAATTTCTTATGTTGCAAAATTCCAGCAGCACTTGCATACGGAATATATACCTCCCAGTTGATACGATATTCCAGGGCTTGTATTTCATACCATGATGTCGTTGATATAGGACAGCTGCTCACTAAGAAGCTATCAATTCAAAAGTCCTAAGTGGTGATACCATCAAGTGTTGGTTGACAGTTATCATATGCCCGTTTCACTTAAACTAGCGGATATGTGCCTACAATGCCGTCCCCTTTCCAAAAAGGTGACCTATTGATTTATGCTCATTGCCGGGTTTGTACTAACATTAGGATCACGACAAGTGCCACATGTGAAGCAGACTCTGAAGCACCTGAGATAACCCAAAGTGTTGGTGGGGTTTGTGTTGCTCAGTCGTTATTTTTCTACTTTGTGTTTGTGTACTACATGTATTATTTGTCTGTTTGTCTTTTTGTTTTTTTAGCAATGTCTTGTCAGTTTATTTTCGAATTATGAGTATAAATGAACCTTTCGTATCGTTCGCTTCTTTATCTTCATTTGATTGGATCCAATAAAAAATGTCTTTAAAATAAAAGTATTGCCCTAATTAACTAACTTAGTTAAATTGTTTTATTCTGTTGGAATATCGATTTTTAACTCTTTTTAATTGTTCATTTTAAAGAAATTAAATATCTGATTGGAGGTGGTGCGTTTCTTTTGGTGTTTAGTATACAGGACACCGTATGTGCTTCAACAGTATGCAGAATACATACGGTACTGCGATTTATTTGATCCCCCTACGTTGCAAACATTTCATTAATTCACACCAGAAAACCAACCACATGATTTATCCAGTAAAACAATAAACAAAACAAAACATATGACATACATGTTAAAGAAATTCCAAACTTGGAACAGTCACATGAATGCATGATGATCTTGTTTAATGAAAACATATAAATATGGACCAGAAGCAGGAACACAACTGTACAGCAATACACATACTAGCATTTGCTGCATTTAGTGTCCGATATATCACATGTTTCATACTCATTGACATACACGATCGACTTTTTCATTTTTTCTTAGATACATTGAATTAACTTTTAGAGTCGCTGTAGCTAAAGGTAAATTATGACAACAAAAAAAAAAGGGAGAAAGAAGAATATTCTTAAGTTATTGAGATTTTTTATTGAATATCTTTATATAAACAAACCAGATGAGGAAAGACTTTCAGTAGGACACCTTTTATCAAATCATGTGATATGTCAGCGTCTGATTAGACAATCAACCAATCATCATTTGCTGCATTTTAAAACTTTCTATGGAGGAGATTTGAATAAAAATTGGATCTATGGATAAATGTTCATCATTTAGTGGAGCTTATTTCGTCCTGTTATGCGAAATATTTTAATTCCTATATGTACATCAAGCATGGTAGGTCTTTATTGCCAAACATATACATTAAGATGTCTATGATATTTTTTTGGTCTCACGAATTAGGACTTTGAAACACGTGCGCGTGTATACAGATGCATGCTTGTTGTTTGTCGAACATGAATTGTCATGGGATGATGCTCGCAAAAGCTGCAGGAGCCTAGGTGGGGATTTGGTCACGGTGAAAGATAGTGCAAAAGAAAAATTCATTTTGGATTCCTTAAGATTGGAGCATTGGAATGCAGCAAATGTGTGGATTGGTGCAACAGACAGGGCAAAGGAAGGGGACTGGCGGTGGATAGACGGTATTACATGTAGTATTATGTTTTGTTCAATAAAATAGAAAATGTAGTATTACATTTGTACATGTAGTATTATGTTTTGTTCAATAAAATAGAAAATGGAAATGGGGAACATGTTAAAGAGACAACAATGTTTAACCTTTGAACATTGCCAGAATGCACAAAACTTATGGATTGGAGCTACAGACAAGGCCAAAAGAAGGGGACTGGCGGTGGATAGACGGTATTTTGTATTTGTCAAGAAAAGTGGTCTTTCATGTTTGTTTGTTATTGGATACATTTGCTGTAACTGAAAATAAAAGAAAAATAGAATTATTTTAACTTGCTCCAATAACTTCTACAAAGGCGATGTTTTGTTACCTCTGGTGATTTAAATGATATGACAAAGCCACAAGAAACTCAAGCTACGTCAAATCAAATTAAAGTCAAATATTTACACAATAATTGGCTGGGTCACCGGACACAGTTAAACTAAATATCCCAAATGATGGTTGTGGCCAAGTTTGGTTAAATTTTCAGTAGTTTCAGAGGAGAAGATTTTTGTAAAAGTTTACAACGACGGAAGACGACGGACGACAAGAGATGAGAAAAGCTCACTTGGCCCTGTGGGCCAGGTGAGCTAAAAAGGGAAAAGTTCATAAAATCTGACAAAACCAAACGCTTTACTTCATCAATGAACGGAACACATGGACAAGAACTACCATGTTTAATACTGCCCTGTAGTGGCCTTTTCCAAAGAAAATGGTGGGTTAAAGCTGGCATTATATCAACTAGTAGCAAAAGCTTCAAATTAAACGACAAGTGTTTATAGTTGCGTTATAACATTCCTCATTTTGTTTCAGTCGAGTGAAATTAATGGAATTGTTGATTGGCAATCATCTACACAATCACGATCATCACTTTTTGTTTTGTCTGCGAAATATCAGCAGTATTGTTGACAGATAGCTCCAAATAAAAGAAATATTGAATACCTATTGAAATCATGTTTCGCATTTTTCTATGAATCAAACTCAACCATTCCAATCATACTTTACAAACTCAAAGCATGGGAGTTATTCAACACATCATGATTACAAACATGACTGGACAGAGACATTCTTTGATTTTAAAATCTTATTGTTCTGTGAAACTACTAGGGGGTATCTATTGAGACGTTGTAAAATTGATAATGAGAGGACCCAATACTTATGATCTTCATGGTCCGTTCATCGGTTAGCCAATAGAACTATTGCATCAGTGCATCATTTATTTTTGAAAAAAGTTTATTGATAACTTCATTCTGTACTACCTTTCTAGATATATTTACCTTCAAGGCGGTACGATTCTCTTTTTTGTCACTGATTGTGTTTGAATCACCGTATATATTTTGTTCGCCTCGTTTAACGCAAGGCGATGACTTTATCAAGCTAAAAACATACTAATTGATTAAATTAATTTACGTACCGTATAACCTTATTTCTTAACAGAATACATTACTTTCAGGGAGTCAAGTAACATACAGACATTTTGCGAACGGACAAGGTAATAACCACGACACAGGATTTTTGTTTGCTGGTGGTTCAAACGAAGACTGCGCACTGATAAGACGTAGTGATGGGGGCCTATGGCATGATTATCCATGTCATCCAATCGTAGGGAACATGGGATATCATTACACTTATGCCTGTGAATTTCGTAAGTATATATTGCTAGTAAAATAATAGTTTGAAGGGACACTAGCTGTCAAATTTATGTTCACCGATTTGACTCAAATTCTCATAATTGATTTATAACAATGTAAAACAGTTATCCAAATTATTGAAAGTCTTAAATAAACAGTTTACAAGTCATGAGCCCGATAATATGTAGCTTCGTTTCGTGTGTACTTTAGTCTAGACGCCATCTAATTAACTATTAAGTTGACAGCCGAAGACATCCGATGGTCATAAAAGCGATATAAACATAAATTGATATAAATTGAATGCAGACTAGTGCAATTGAATTTTCCTAGGTCAGTTTAATCTCATATTATAGATTGAAAATAAATATTTATCATCGTTTTTACCTGTATAAGAACTATTTTTTTTGTGGATCGAAGCAGTCAATCAAATCATTTACCATTGTATCAATTTAACTGTTAAAATTCTTTTCCTTTAAATACCGTAACACGCACAATTCATGCGTTATCCATCTCTAGCTAAGGTGTAAAATTGAAGTTCACATGAACACAGATTTTGTTTATGTCGAATTATTCCTGCAAGTGAACAATTCGTCATCAAAGTTTCTTAGCTTATTTGGACAAAATTGAACCACACTAGCTGCTAAAACCTATTTATTATTTCACTCTTTCACTTTCAACAATGATTGAACCAAATAAAATCACATTCAGATTTTTTATACATCTCGTAGCTAGTGCCCCTTTAATATTAGTAATGTAAAAAAATAATCAAAACTCCTAATCAATAACAGAACGAAAAAATACAGATGACAAGACAAGACAAACAACAGTCTAACAATCACAAAAAGGCCAAAGACTGAAAAACATGAACTAATAAAAAAAAAAGTGGTCTTAGGTGATCAATAGGTGGGTGTAGTTTCTGTTGCACATGCGGCGGCAATCGTGTTCCTCATTGTAAGTACATAATAGGCGAAAGATACCAAAGTGACATACAAACTCGTACGCCACCAGCAACTGATAACTGATTAGCAGTGTTACGAAACATTTAAATATCCTGAGAAAACTCAAGTATCAACTTTGTAGGAAAAACTTATGTAAAAGGATATGTTAATACTTTATTGAAAAGCACTTTACGCCCATATGGGCCGATGGCTTAAAACATTAATAAACTTGAAAGTTTGCAGCCAGAAGCTGCTAGAATAGTTACTGGTTTGCCTATATTTATTTACAAAATCTGAAATTCTGTATGAGGAAATTGGGTGGGAAACTTTAGCTTACAGGAGGAAAAGACGAAAATTACAAATGTTTTATAAAACTCAATATAACCAAGCTCCGGATTATATATGCAAACTTGTTCCACCTAGTGTACAGAGCACAACTACATATCCTTGGGAAATGGCACTGACATCATTATTCCTTTTTTTTTAGATTATCTCTTACTAAAGAATCTTTTAGACCATCAACTATTAACCTATGGAATCATACCGGATTGTCCCTTCGAATATCAGACTCTATATCAAAGTTTAAAATCAATTAAAAACTTCAGGTTAAATACCAAAAATAAAGATGTACCTAAGCACTATCTATATGGACCGAGGAAACTAAATATGACTCTAACACAATTCAGATGATACTCATCTTTCTTGAACTATGACTTGTTTAGAGTCAATATAATTGTTGATCCATCTTGCTTTTGTAAATGTAACATTGAGACTGTACCTCATTTCCTTTTCGACTGCTCTTTATATACACACCAGAGAGAAATTCTGATGAACAATCTAAGATGGCTTCCTGATGACCTTATACAGGAATGTTAAGTTACTTACATCTGGTAATCCGAATCTCTCGTATGAACAAAACGTGAATATATTCAAACACGTATTCGAATTTATCAAAAGGTCTGAGAGATTTCTTGTTATGTAGAAAATGTATTTACGGTACATCCACGTCATCTTTATCATCATCATCATCGTTTTCAATGTTTACATTTATTTCTGTTTCATTTTTTTTCTCAATTGATAGACTCGTAAAATATTGTTTATTTTGATATTGCATGCTTATATTAATATTGTATTGTAAATTATTGTCATTCGGAGCGGACTTCATAAGTATGGCTTACTTCTGTCCAATCCATTTTACTTTGAGTAAATAAAATATGTTTAAACTAACTGACAACTCAAATGCAAACATAAAAAATACTAACAGACCAATAATAGTGCACAAACCAAAAACATAAAAAACTAAAGGTTTTACAAAGTCGATTTTGTCACCTTCAAAAAAGCAAGGACTTAATTTCGGCCACAATTGGAACAGATCCATGGTTATCTGTGACACAGATTATCCACAACAATCCTTTCCTTGAGATGGCGTGAAAATCGTCAAATTGGGTACATCTACTTCAACCACTTAGAGTAGTCATTATTTTTGTTTTTTTACTTTTTTCTACCTCCTTGTTCAACAGCTTCCTTGTAAGCAGTAACCCTCTCAAAAGGACGCAATGATAGGACACGATATTTAAGGTATACCGTTTCAACTGGGAGAAATATACGACATAGGCAGGTGTAACTGGACTATTGCCACATTTAAATCGAAAGTTTACATTTGGGAAGTTTAACTCTTCTGTTTTTTTCATTAAGATTTGATCTCAACCAATCCCCCTTCATTTTCGAAATGTAATTCAAGAAGCAAAAGGTAGGCTAAACTGTAGCTTTATTGTGTTAAGTTTTATCACCACCCTATGAATTATTTAGTTAAAGGACATCATTTAAGTATGTAAAAAACAATGGTCCTTACTTGGTACAGACATTTCCTTGGGTAGAAAATTGGTGAATGAACATTTTACTTGTAAGACAATCGCATACAACTCCATTTTTTTTTTATAACAGTATGTGAAGATAAAATGACGGACACCACATATCTTATTAAATCAGAAGCTCTCTTTTAATGTCGATTAGAAGCAAACGGCGTCAAACATAGGGGTCAAAAAGTAGGTTGACCTCTAATCAATGTGTTCCTCAATTGTAAGAGAGTATAACTATGATAGTTTTGTATGATCATGTGTTTTAGTATTACTTTTTTCAAGTATGTCCATGATGATGTTCTAAGAAATATAATCTAACAGCGCACTATACCTTCCTATTGTATACTAAAAGTCATGCCTATTCCTTATCTATTCCAAATTAGTAAAAAGTCCCCAGTCGGACGTATTTATACATTAATTCCGCGGGACACTATTGACTGCAATGCGCGTGCATTGTTGTAAGAGCTGTTATTTTCTCGGAAAGCATGAATTTATTAAACAGAATTTAATTTGTAGTCATTTTCTTCTTGTTTTAGCCAGGACTGATAAGCTTGTACAAGTAGGATCAACTACTACATTCATTCCACAAAACACCAATCCTTATAATACTACTACCACAACAGTATCAACACAGTCGACAACAGCTAAAGGTACAGTTATAGAGCTAGAAGAGCATATGAAGTTTATGTATTAGGAAGTTTACGAAAACATTTAAGTCTTAGATTGCGCAGTCAAATACCTTCAACATTTCAAGTTCGTTATCTGACCTAAATACATATCATAAGCATCGTTTCTTTTTTATTTACAACAAACTTGATTAAGATTATAATCATAAAAATTACATTTTTTTTTGCATTTTTCGAAGTGATTTTATATTTTCAATAAAGGCAACAGTACTATACCCTGTTCAAAATTCACCTAAATCGATAGAGAAAATACAAAGCCGAGTTACAAACTAAAACTGAATGAAACGTATCAAATATAAGAGAACTACGGAAACACAGAATTAAAATGCAACACACACAGAAACGACTATATATAAATGACCATTTTGCTGACTTGGTACAGGGCATTTTAAGAAAAAAATGGTGGGTTGAACCTGGTTGTGTGGCTTGCCTAACCTCCCGCTTTAATGGCAATGTTAATTATAACATTTAAATGACAACATAACATGACAGGACTACAGTACAAATAAAAGGGAGAAAATATAAGCGATAAGCGAGTTATATATTATTTTTTTGTTCCTTGCATTTATAAGCGAATTAAGTTCACCTAGTAGTAGTTGTGTTTAATTGTGATCATTAATGCCTATGATTGTGTAATGCAAGTCTCCCCTGTATTTACAAGGGTGTCTCTTTATGACTGAAATGATCCATATTCATTGAATGCCTTATTATGCATCATGTAGCACTGATTTTGACACTGTTGTCAAAGATAATAATTACATGAATTACACATGAATTTTTATGTTGTTGATGCATTTTTAGTATTAGATATTTGTCCTTCAAGTTGGCTTGGTTTACGAAATTATTATTATGTTCAATGTCGATCTGTATTTTGCGCATTGAATTTCATGATTGTCGGTTTTCAGTACTTTCTGATTGATGTGGTGAAGCTTTTATAAGTAGCATCCTAGTGGACAGGGTCATTATTACACATATGTTTCCCTTCTTTTTTGTTTCCTGTTTGACGACTTCGTTTGGGTTTAGGTGCTTTATATTGACACTTTGTTCATTGTAGCTTATTGATTCAATGAAATATTTGAATGCATTATTATAATAAAGCCCCTTTCGCCAAACACTATTAGTTGTCAATTGCGTACAATGGGAGGCAATTCAAGTCATTGAAAAAAACGAAGATATTAGCTATTTTAATAACTGTATTAATGACTTTTTCACACAAAACTTCGTGTATTGTTTTGTAGTCTTTATACTGACAAAACTTGTAAAAACAGGAAGGAATGTAACATTTAGTTGTCCAATTACACGTGTTGATGGAATTATTGAATGGTATGGGCCACCAGATTCCAGAACATTATACGCTAGTGGCACACAGTAACCAATCCAAGGCTATCGACTATTGCTGTTGTTGGTGATCATGCACTAGGAGAATACAACCTGTATTTAAGTTTCGTAACAAAGTATGACGAAGGTCACTATACATGTAGTATGACGTACAACGGTACTTATCAGTCTCAAGGATTTTCATTACATGTATATTAAAACCTTAGATTATTGGATATAAAAATCTTTAGAAATGTAGATTTTTTTCTTTGCATTTGTAAATATTACATTAAGTAGAACATTTTGAATGTTGGTCCTCAATGCTCTTCAACTTCGTACTTTATTTGGCCTTTTTAACTTTTTTGGATTCGAGCGTCACTGATGAGTCTTTTGTAGACGAAACGCGCGTATGGCGTATATACTAAATTTAGTCCTTGTATCTATGATGAGTTTATTTACAACCACTAGGTCGATGCCACTGCTTGTGGAGATTTATTTGCCCGAGAGTTTCACAAGCCCAGTAGTCAGCACTTTTTGTGCTGACATGAATTGTCATTGATATGATTATATTTATAAATTTACTTTTTACAAATTTTTGAATTTTTTGAAATACTAAGGCTTTTCTACCTCATGCATAGATTACCTTAACTGTATTTGGCAATACTATTAGGAATTTTGGTCCTCAATGCTTTTCAACTTCGTACTTTATTTGTTTTTTTTTATAACTTTTTTGGATTCGTGCGTCACTGATGAGTCTTTTGTAGACGAAACGCGCGTCTGGCATATACACTAAATTTAGTCCTGGTATCTATGATGAGTTTATTTAAAATCAATTAAAGCAACATTTCTGTCATTGATTTGTCTGTGCAAATGGCATGGCTTTGCATTCATACATACAATAAATTAATTATTTTCTATAATCAAACTCAGATACTAATTACTACTCAGTTATTCTCGGTTGAAATGTTTTACATTGTAGTTTTGTTGCCTTTTACAGCTGACTTTGCGGTATGGGCTTTGCTCATTGTTGACGGTCGTACGTTGACCTTTAGTTATTTTAAATTTCTGTCATTTTTGGTCTCTTGTGAAGATATGTCTCATTAATTGGCAATCATGCCACATCTTTGTATTTAATAAAAGTGAGAATTGAAATAGGAAATATGTCAAAGAAACAACATCCCGACCAAAGAGCAGACAACAGCCGAAGGCTACCAATGGGTCTTCAACTCAGTGAGAACATCCCGCACCCGGAGGTGGCCCCTTAATAAAATTGTGTTCTAGTTAAGTGAAAATGGACGTCACACTAAACTCCAAAACACATAAATGAACTAGAATTAAAATATATACAAGACAAACAAAGGCCAGTGGTTCCTGACTTAGAAAAGGCGCAAATACTGTCTTCTGTTTCGCTGCTTTCCTATTATAGTTGATGTGTTTCCCTCAGTTTTGGTTTGTAACCCGATTTTGTTTTCTTTCAATCGATTTATGATTTTCGAATAGCGGTATACTACTGTTGCCTTTATTTGAATCACTTATATATCATAAACACTTAAATCAATCGACACTCCTTAGGAACGGAATCGATCGAGTTTACTCACTCTTCTCATTGATTTTTTCAACGCTTCATCTCACATTTTCAGTATACTGATTGAATGTCAAATCGATCCAGCATCTCGTGGCCCTCTGTATTCTTTGCTATGGTCGTTGGAGTGTAGCCCAGCCTATTCAGAAAATATGGAACGTGTTGAGGTATACATGTACTTGCTTGGTCGTTGTTCATTATATACACGTACCTCAACTCAGGATCTTGTTAAACAGTGGTAGTTGTTTGTTGTTGCTTATCATATTTGTTTCGTTTTTATTTCATCATTTTGTAAATTATTTAATTTTGGATGTAACGCGTCTTCTGATTGGCTGACGTCGTTTTTTAAGTGTGCACCACATTGGCTACGCGCGTTATTCAGTATGCACCACATTTTTATGTTATTTCTTCATAGACAGAAAAAATATTGCAATCATTCCTTAAATAAAGTAGAACGTTAACTTACTTTATCTCGAATTACGCACTTCCAGTAAAAAAATCATATCACGGATTTCGTCACATTTCATGTAGATGTCCCCCTTTCATTCTGGTCCACGAAAAGCAACAATAAAGAAGAAAAAACATGTTGGTAACCTTTTACAAAAGCAGGATAAAAACAAACTATATTTTAAAAGTTCTCGCTACTTTTAGCCTCGACTTTTTAAATTTATGTTTGTAAATTCCGTAAACCCTTAATTAATGTTAATAATTTATGTTCCTCAACAATGTGATTGTTAATTGCATGATTGCTTGTTGGTTACTAAGTCCAGTGGCAAATATTTCAGACATTCTGATGACGATTACAAATTAACAAGACTAAATCAAATGTGTTATGCACTGGGAAACAGGCCGATAAATAGACAGCAAAAGGAACAAGAGCGTAGTACGTTTGATGTTAGATAAGAGTAGAAGATTAATGGCCAAACTTAGTAATCCTCAAATATTGCTACCAATATTCCTTAACTTTCAGTTCAAGAGGTATCGAATTTAGCGTGGCCATTCCCATAATCGAGGTGGTTGCGTGTTAAAAGAATCCGTATAGCAAAAGACGATACTTAAAGTGGATTCAATGCTCTTCAACTTCGTACTTTATTTGGCCTTTTTAACTTTTTTGGATTCGAGCGTCACTGATGAGTCTTTTGTAGACGAAACGCGCGTCTGGCGTATATACAAAATTTAGTCCTGATATCTATGATAAGTTTATTAACATCCTCGTAGGATGAACATGGTCCATTTCTATAACCCGGGATTATACGCGTTGGTCTTTTGTGGTGACTCCGTTTTATACACGACACATGGCGGAGTTTCT
This sequence comes from Mytilus edulis, assembly GCF_963676685.1. Taxonomy (NCBI): domain Eukaryota; kingdom Metazoa; phylum Mollusca; class Bivalvia; order Mytilida; family Mytilidae; genus Mytilus; species Mytilus edulis. The sequence goes on along the minus strand of NC_092356.1, from coordinate 20,942,628 downwards.
GCATCTATATCGGAATTGATGCTCTGTGATTAAAAAAGATTGTGAATACATATATATGAAACGTTATGTGCCAATGCAATACACATATATGGCACTGATTATACAACAAATAATGTGTACACATGTTTATCAGAGGATAGCAATATATGTTCGGCTTCCTGATCGAAAAAAAATAATCGTGAAAACATCATCACGCCGCACTCGAGCGTCCTCGAAATTGAAACAATAACAACAAGAGTATATTTTTTCTGTAAAGTTTGCATGTTTGCCTTTATGTTATGGAAATAAATAAGTATTTTATTTTGAAATATCTTCAGTTCATGATTAAATTTATAAAAACTTAGTAGAAGAAAAATTTGAATTCGAACAATATTTTGGTTAAAGACCTGAATTGAATCGTCGTTTTCTGTCACTTAATTTTAAGTTCATGTCAATCTGAAATTTTCATTTATCTTAAAGTGCGAAAAGTAGATCTTTAAGATAATAATCTTGCATGTATATATATTTATATATGTGTACAATGGCGTCATGAATGCACTTAATGACTTGAAATCGTGCTACTGCATTATCTACTTTTAGATTATTGTATTTAGTTCTTACGTATTCAGATGTCGTTGTTCATAGTTTTGACCATTGTACTTGGCCTTTGTAATCCAGTCTTCTGCCAATCAGGTAACATTTTTTGTATTTCCCTAATTTGAACATTTTTTTTTCTTCTTTACCCCTAATTCGTTGCTTGCGTTTTATTACAAATTATTCTTATTCCTTCAATTTCAAAAACGTTGTCCACATGTACAATTCAATGTATGTTTAAAAGTAATAATTATGATCATATTAATAATTCCGAAAAAAAAACCATACAAACGCTCAAGCTTTCAATTAATTTCTTAATAATATTTTTTTCATATAAAATATATATATAATGTTTATTTGCCATGATATATTATTTATAAAAATTAAAACGACCCTTCAAAAACTGTTTGCATTTGAAACACTTTACTGGATTAAAATAAACAGTGCTGCTTTACACATAATATTGTCAAGGTCAATGATGAATAAGAAGCTAAACAGTTAAAGAGCTATAAATAAAATAGAGAAATAAAATGGGGAATATGTCAGAGAAACGACAACCCGACAAGAGCAGTTAACAGCTGAAGGTCATCAATATGGGTCTTCGACTCCCGCACCCGGAGGTGGTCCTCAGCTCGCCCACATATACATTGTACCAATGTGTACTATAGTTCAGTTAAAATGGACGTCATACTAAACTCCAGCTGAAGCACGACACCGGATGCGGAGTTTCTCGCTGCATTGAAGACCCATTGGTGGCCTTCTGTTGTTATCTGCTCTTTGGTCGAATTGTTGTCTCTTTGACATATTCCCCATTTCTATTCTCAATTTTATCTAAAACATATAAATGAACTAAAATTAAATAAAACCTACAAGACTAACAAAGTCGAGAGGCTCATGACTTGGGACAGGAGCAAAAATGCGGCGGGTAAACATGTTTTGTGAGATCTCAACCCTCTCCTTATACCTCTGTCTAATGTAGAATAAAGAAAAACATATACATGTATCAATACGCACTGTAAAACTAAACTCCGATGACAATTCAAAACCGAACGTCCCTAGTCAAATAGAAATATCACTTGCACTTTAAGTCCAACATGTCATTTTAATAGTTAAATACTGTCTTTATACTAAATACCAACAATTATAAAATATTAAATCTCTGCATTATGTACCTTATATATTTAAATTCAAACGCTCAAACACATCAAATGAATTACCAACAACTACATGCGTTTTAAGAAGAAAATGATGGAGTAAACGGGGACTAATTAATATAATTGTAGTCCACACATTTTGAATCACTGCATTGATACATGTAGTATACAAATCAATTATGATTGTTTGCTTCTATCGTGTTGAATTTCTAATTTCGTAATCATCATAATCGATTTGATCGAATCTCATTAGAGTTTGGTCGACCTCCTACCTACATGTATTAAAGGAAAACAATGTGTTTTTACGACAATACTAGTAGGTTTTTGTTATGGCAGTTCTTTCAAATTGAATTGTTTACGAACGCTCGTATCATTATTATTTTGACACTATAAGAAGTTTTGCTATTATTTTATGCGAAAAAAGGTTTTGTCATGTTATGCAAATCATGCGAAGCCCCATTAAATGAATGCTGTAAACATTAAGTTTTGAAGTTTTCTTATAATATTATAAAATTCTTTGACGCTTTTTTTCTGTAGATTTATCAGCATGTCCAACACGAATTAGGACTTTGAAACACGTGCGCGTGTATACAGATGCATGCTTGTTGTTTGTCGAACATGAATTGTCATGGGATGATGCTCGCAAAAGCTGCAGGAGCCTTGGAGGAGATTTAGTAACGGTGAAAGATAGTGGAAAAGAAAAATTCATTTTGGATTCCTTAAGATTGGAGCATTGGAATGCAGCAAATGTGTGGATTGGTTTAACAGACAGGGCAAAGGAAGGGGACTGGCGGTGGATAGATGGTATTAGTTTCATATGTTTTGTTCAAAAAGAGGGGTGAAAGTTACCAGAGGGACATTCAAACTCATAAATAGAAAATAAACTGACAACGACATTGCTAAAAAAAGTAAAAGACAAACAGACAACTAATAGTACACAAGACACAACATAGAAAAATAAAGACTAGTAAGCAACAAGAACCCCAGAAAATTAGGGGTAATCTCATTTGCTCCGTAAGGGTAAGAAGATCCTGCTCCACATGTGGTACATGTCGTGTTAAACATGCTTGCTTGTTATATTACCTTTATGCAAAATATTCCTTTGCTTCTAACAAAAAAATAAGTTGATATTTCTAGTTTGTTAAACCAATCTATTTCATTGGGTGATTAGAACATATGCATACTTAAATTTATTTTCATAAAGTTTCCTTGTACTGATAATAACAAACTGCAAACATTGCAAATCGTGCAGGGACTTATCTTAAGGATACAAGTACACACCCGTGATATCGCGGGTCCGTGACTGAATTAAAGTATATAACTATGCCTAAGCCTTATTTTAGTAATTGGTATTGTCATCTGATAAGTCATGTCGATTATAATTAAGATACACATTTTTCTCTGCTTTCAAATCTTTCTGTTTGAACCCGTCGACCTGGAACTTATCAGTTATTGGAAATATTAATTATTTGGAAAACAAAAGGTCCTGGCTATCCAGGAATGGAGTAATTTTTTAATTAACAGCATTGTCCTATATTAGTTATCTTAGAAAGTCTTGCTGATTGCTGAATAAAACTACAATAGGGAACAATTTGACAATGATTGAATTTAGTAGTGTCAGTCCTTTGATTATGACCCGTGTATATAGCAAAATCCTAAACTACACCGTTTGGTGGTGTGCCTGTCAAATGGGGAACGTACAGATAAGGTAATAGCTGAATATACTATTTGTATCGGTATCGGATTCGACCCGGGACTTGTTAATTATTGGCAATATTAATTATGCTGAAAACAAAAGGGTCTGGAGTGGTGTAATTTTTAATCTACACCATTGTCCTATATTAGTTATATATAGAGTTGAATTCTTTGATTTGTCGTTTTTACCCGATGACGGCTGGCAAATTGGACCTCGTAATTTTAGTATTATAGATGTATATTAAGAACAACGAAGCTATATCGGGGCTTTGTAAAACCGACTGTACGGTATATGTTTTTCTTATTGTTGAAGGCTGAATGGTTGACTATGATTATTATTTGCATCCACTTTATTTGAACTCTGAAGGATAATTGTCTCATCAAATTGAACTTGGTTGTTCTTTTTGCATTCATATCTTTTTATTTTTAAAGTGTTAAATAAAACGTATTCCTTCTTATAACCCCGAGTTTTATCTGTTTTGGAAATCCACACTATATAATTTCTGGAGTATGGTTCTCTCTCACTGAAACAACCTACTTCCCAACTTTATCTATTACTAAAAGTCAACGCATGTTTATATTTGATGCAATGCAGTAAATATCCTATCGGCAGTACAACCCATGCCCAAATACGCAGCCACGTCCAGTAATGCAGAATTGGGATGTGTAATCCTATGTCTCGCGTGGAGAGTGCCAAAACTCTCTAAGAGGGCCGTATTTGGTCTATTGCAAGGCAGAATGTCTGTCCCTATCCAATATACTCATACTTTCCAGTGGCAGTCCGAATGTTCCCTACCTTCATCCTAGACGGCTTCTTTTACATGACTAACCTATTTTACTTGTTAACGTGTTCTCGTCATGAAAACGCATGATATGTTTCCCCTTCTTTGCCCTCTAATGGTCACTTGGCCCTTGTATTCGCAAGTGTAACCAAAAGATATGCATTCGATAGTTGCAATATATATATATATATATATTTATAAACGCTTTTTCGTCCGGTTGGAATGGGGACCTTAATTAAATGCTCATGTATGAAAAGTTCCAGCTCTACGCAAGTAAAGCACACTTACAACACATTGTGAGAAGTTTGCATGTGACCTGTTGCAAGTCAAATCGGTTTCCTTTATATAGAAAACCACTGTTAATAATACCAGTCATGTAAATTTTCCACTGGTTAAGATGCTGTATATGCTGTGAAGAGCCTACCTATCATACAGATTGTCCAAGAGAGGCGTAAGATTCATTTGTAGCAAATGGACATTCCAACTCATAAGTAATAAAAAATCACTTCATATCACATTATATTGCAACATTCTGAAAAATATGTCTTGCTACGAGTCCTAATATTTTTCTACAAATTATCAGTTCGATCGGATGTACACCGGGGGAAATATTTTATTCTGATTGGCCAATTTAAAAATAGATCTTACGAAAGTACAATAATAGGCAAGTGCTGGCAACACATTTGAAGTACATGTATATTTTCCCCATTTAAACTTTTTAAAACATCTGATTTATGATTTTTTTTACGAAATTAAAAAGTCAATTTTATTTTGACAGATTGACTTTTATGTTACTTCTTATTTATTCAATTGATTGCGTTTCTTTTCAGGAAGTCGTGTAGCATACGGGCATTTTGCGAAAGGTCAAGGTAATAACCACAACACAGGATTTTTATTTGCTGGTGGTTCAAATGAAGACTGTGCTTTGATTAGACGTAGTGATGGTGGTTTGTGGCATGATTACCCATGTAATCCAATCGTAGGGAACTTAGGATATCATTACACTTATGCCTGTGAATTCCGTAAGTAGTCTTTTATAAGGTTGCTATTCGGTAGTACGGTTTTATACATTGTTGAAGGCCTTACGGTTATCTTCAGTTGCTGACTTTCAATATTCATATGTCAATTGGACTCTGAATGAGAGATGTTTCATTGGCAATTATACCACATCTTCTTATTTTTATAGTGTAATGTTCATAGTGAGATATTAAATATTTTTTAAAGTTACACTTATGTTGGAATGAACCAAAACAAAATTTACGGAAACAACGTCTTTTTCTATAATTCAGAAACTTATCATTTTGATAGAAATAAAAGAAATGTAAGATATAGGTAGTACACATTCATTATTCACTTTCAAATAAGCATTAACATTTACACGAAACAATATATATCAAGAGATAAAACGGTGCAAAATGAAGAACATACCAGGATAGGAATATAATGAATCAAATTTTTTTTACATCTTATTATTAAAAACACAGAAATATAGTGAAATTCAACTAATTTTAATCTAAAGGCCTGACACGAATTCAGCTTTTATAATATATTTCTGTCTAGGAAATGATTATAATGTAAATGATTAAATTTAAACTGTTATGACTATCATTAAGATTGTACATGATTTATTATAAATATTCTTGTTTCAAACCACTATCAGCCAAGAGTACTATGGCGCCGAGTACGATTACTATGGCACCGACAACGACTACTATGGCGCCGACAACGACTACCATGGCGACGACATCGACTACTATTGAAACGATGGCACCATCAACAGCTAATCCTAATATAGAGACACCAGCGCCAACAACATATAACCCTAACGTAGAGACGCCAGCACCAACAACATCTAATCCTAACATAGAGACGCCAGCACCAACAACATCAATGCCAAACGTAGAGACGCCAGCACCAACAACGATGGCGAATATAGAAACACCAGCACCAACTACTCTGCCCAATGTCGAAACTCCTGCCGCAACAATGCCAAACATTGAGACTCCGTTACCAACAGCAACCAATAATATCATTGTTGGCAACAATACTGTTATCATTGGTAAAAAACGAAGACTCTAAATTGTCATTCTTATTAGTTTACTGAAACCTAAATAAAATGCTGTTCAATTTGATATGCATTACGATAATAAAACTTAATGAAACTTTTCAATTTAATTTATACCCATTTTTAGCGAGCAGTTTAGATTCTTTTAAATATTGTTGAATTCCGTATGTTGAGTTTTTTGTTACGTCTGGTTACCTTATCCAAAATATCCTTTCATTCATAAGGAAAAATTAAAAAAAAATATAAGACAATTTGTTTTGGTGGTTGGTTTTCTACCACCTTATACACCAACAATACAGCAATTTTGTTGTTTTTCTTCACATAATAAACGTACTTTGATGATGGATACATGCTAGTTTTTGTTATTTAACATATATATATATGTCATGTACAAGTTGCGATTTTGTACAGGTTATAACATGTACACCAATATTGTACATGTTATAATTTGTACAACACAAAAATACAAGTTATAAAATGTACAAAAGTAAAAGGGCTAAAAAATGGGTTTAACCTGTACAAAATTTAAAAATTGATTTACTCTGCGGTATGTGCTTTGCTCATTGTTGAAGGCCGTACGGTGACATATAGTACTGTTGTTAATTTCTGTGTCATTTTGGTCTCTTGTGGACAGTTGTCTCATTGGCTATCATACCACATCTTCTTTTTTATATTAAGGCCAAAAATGTTGAAAAACAAGATCAAATAAAATTACTATAATTAATTTTGGTCCAAACTCTCTCTGGCTTTTATAGAGTATGCTTAGGCGGCCTTCCTTTCAGTTTTGCATGTATAAAAAGAGGGGGTGTATAATTTATAATTTTAAGGCTGTTCTTAAAATTTCAGTGAAACCAATTTTCGACTTAGTGGCCATTGAGGAAATGCATGCTTTTGTTAAGCAAAATCAGTCTGCTGTAGATAAACTCATCATAGACACCAGGACTTACGGCAATGATGGACTGCATAAAACATACAAAAAACGCACTATGCCAACATAAGCCGTGAAGTCCCAGACAGTGGCTATAAGTGGATGTTACATTACATTGCGAAGATCACTTTCCAAGTTCAGTATTTTGCGGCACAGGTAGCATTCAATCTTCTTGGAATTTATCTCATATTAGGTGCTCCAATGATACTACAGAGTGATAATGGTCGTTCATTCTAACATAATTACTGAGCTTACTAAGTCATTATAGCCTGATCTTAAAATTGTTCATGGTAGACCACGTCATCCACATAGCCAGTTCTTTGTTTTGTAATAAATTTTATTTATGCACGTATATTTTGCTTTATTTAAATTCATTTTCAAATTTTGTACAGGTTAAAACCATTTTTAAGCAGTATTTTGTACAGATTATAACATGTACAAAGTACTTTTGTACATGTTATAACTTGTATGTTTGTGTTGTACAAATTATAATATGTACAATATTGCAACTTGTACACGACATACATTGTATATATACATCAAGGGTAAAACTCTCTTTTTTTTTTTAAATGATTTGCTTTTCTGCAATTAAAAGACCACCATCACATTGATATAACTAGGACGGCCTCGATGGCCAAGTAGTCTAAGTAGTTATACTACTGTTATCTCTAGCCAGTCAACACTGAGGTTGTGAGTTCGAACCCCGCAGGTGCACTCAACCTTAATCTTAATTGACTATGATTGTTAGTTTTTCTATTGAAGGTTGGTGGTTTTCTACGGGCACTCCTGCTTCCTCCACCAATAAAAACTTCCCGCCACGAAATAGCTCAAAAGTGGCGCTTAAAAGTGGCGTTAATAAACTAATATAACTAGTCCTAAGGATAAATGGGAAATCAAACTGAATCTTCCCGAAACAAAACATTGTCAAAAATATTTAATATGTATGCTGCTTACATTGTATTTTTACACAGCTATTGAAAACTAATAAAGTTTAGACAATCATATTTCAGCAAATAATTGGTTTCCAAAAATAAGAATTATTATTATAATTTCTTTTTTACCAAAGACTTAGTGGTGTTTTGTTGTAAAGAAGACATTATTGTTCAATAAACTGAATGGGACTTTTTTCCGTTGCAATACTGGTTATTTCTGTCAAGTTTTGTCATAATCAGTTCAATAGTTAGAGAAAAATCTAGTATAATGAAAGACGACATCTACAGCGATTCGAGCAAAATTTCTTCTACGAATTCAAACCAAGCCACATCAAGATAGAATAGAGTGTGGACCAATAAAATTAATGATCAAATATATATCTTATCTGTCTACAAACAGTTGAATATGATATACAAGATGATTTTAGGAAGATAAATACCTCTAATGCACCTCTTTGTCTTCTTTATAAGGTCTCTTTTGGTCACTTTATACCTCTCATTTCCTCAAAATTTCAACTTTTCAGGCCAATAAATAAAAATATTGGGGTAACTGGTTTCACTCATTTGTGGTAGAAATGTTATAAAAAAATGAGTAATTGAAGCATTTTAGCAGAATGAACAATCCATATAAAAGTGTAGTGTCTCAAAGGAGGTTTCAATAAGTCCTTAAGTAAAAAATAAATTTACGCCGCGTTCCAGAGAGGGATATTAAAGGCTTTAGTGAATAATTTGTCGTTACAGCATTAAAAATAATTTCATCTACTCATAATTATATATTTATGTAAGTATTTCCTAGGAAAAATGTTCTATCATAGCAGAATATAAGAAATAAGGAGAACCCTCCCCCCCCCCCCAAAAAAAACAAACTTAGTATGGTTTGTTCTGTCAACTGAATATTCATGGTAGAGTCCTGTTTCTTATGTTTATGACACATAAATGTTTTTACTGCAATAAACGGTAGGATTAATTACCTACAACTGTCAAATTCAAGGGAATATTTTTTTCGACCTACTTTCGTAGTGTGACGTACCATGATTTGGTGGTATTACACCTAAAGGGATACACAAGTACCCGGCCACGTCCACTCTGTGTTTTTTGTGATACATGTATGTAAAATTTCCATGTGTATCCCTATGATGAATTGAGCCTTTTTCAACAGATTTTATCCGTTTTTTATTTTCCTCGGAGTTCATTATTCCCCCCCCCCCCCCCCCCCCACTGTCCCAGGTAAGTGGAGGGTTGGGATCCCGCTAACATGTTTAACCCCAACATTCTGTGTGTATGTGCCTAACAGGAGTCAGGAGCCTGTAGTTCAGTGGTTGTCGTTTGTTGATGTCTAACATATATTTTTTTTCGTTCATTAATGAGGCCGTTAGTTTACCCGTTTGAATTGTTTTACATTTATCATTTCGGGGCATTTTATAGCTGACTATGCGGTATGGGCTTTGTTCATTGTTGAAAGCCGGACGATGACCTATAGTTGTTAATTTCTGTGTCTCGTTGGTCTCTTGTGAAGAGTTGTCTCATTGGCAATCATACTACATCTGCTTTTTTATATTTAGGTGTTTTGTCAGTCAGCAAAGGAGGCATCCATGGCTAAATATAGAACATTGAAATTGGAATTAATTAAGGCACATGGACAATCATTCCCATACGGCAATAGATACATTTGTAAAGGAAGATGTGGTATGAGTGCCAATTAGACAAACTTCCATCCAAGTCACAATTTATAAAAGTAAACCATGATAGGGCAAGGTACGATATTCAATACGGAGCCTAGGATCACACCAAACAGTAAGCTATATAGGGCCGCAAAAATTACTAGTGTAAAACCATTCAAACGGGAAAAACAACGGTCTAATCTATATGAAAAACGAGAAACACTTATGAACCACATAAACAAACTACAACCACTGATCATCAGATTCTTGACTTACATGTAGGACAGGTGCAAACAATTGCAGCGGGATGGGATTTAATGGTACCAAACCTTCTCCCTATTCTGAAACAGTAGTATAACATCACAACATAGAAAGACACAGACTATAAAATATCAATTGGAATGACTTAACTCAATACATTGTTATAATTGAGGAAACAATTTTTACAGGAGAGGAGCAGTACTGTTGTGCGGCATCATTACAGAAACAGGAAGGTATCTTATCTCGTTGCATCACGCCACACCATAAAGCCTTACCCTAAACAGCCAAAACAATGTGTGTTTGGGGTATGCAAACCTTTACCTGTACTGTTGCCTAATGATTTAGTATACGAAAGAGAATATATTTTGATTTCTCAATTTTTTCGTCCATCCCTTGCTGCACCCATTGTATAAAAACATTTAATCAAAGTGTGGTTCTTTTGATCTCAGTACTTCATTGGTTAAAATCCGATTAAGACGTCCAATTTTCTTGCTTTTCTCTGAATTTCCTATTGCGACGGCATGAAAATAGGCGACCATGCCTAATGACGTCACATAGAAAGAACACATCTTTTCGAGATCATTCGAAAAGAATAACTTGACTGCGTATTGTTTGAAAATCATGAGAGAAACAAATTTCACCACCAAATCTCGTGTAGTACGCGTATTTATCCACTCTCGATAGTTAAATTTTAAATATTTAAAACGTTTTAAATTTGAAAACTTTACTGTCTCGAGTGGATAAATATCGTATCACACTCGATGCAGTGTTGGAATTTATATTCAATGAACATCTTCATGATGATATTTTATAGAAACTTACTAAAAAAAATTTTTTTCAAAAATATTTCTGTAAAGACCTAATCATCATTATCTATCAAATCTGTTTCTGTTCGTATTCAAAAGCTGGATTTGTGGGGTCATCATGTAGTATCGGGAAGTACGAAATGTATAGTACTTTTTATCTAAACGATAGTAATCTTGCGTATACAAGTGTAAAGATGTGTCATGCACGATCTTAACGACATTAGATTTTGATAATGCATTATATAATACATTGTATTGAATTCGTTTGTACTAGGATGACGTCGTTTAGAATTGTACCTGTTATAATTGCCATTGTTCATCAAGTCTACTGCCAAGCAGGTAACACTAATTGATATACTGTCTAAAATTTTGTCAGTTACATTGTATAATGAATACTTGTTCATGTGTGTGTGTGTGTTGAGGAACTTGTGAAAACGTTGTTTATGTGTGTGTGTGTGTCTATGGACTAGTGAATACGTTGTTAATGTGTGTGTGTAGAGGGACTAGTGAAAACGTTGTTAATGTGTGTGTGTGTGTGTGTCTAGGGACTAGTGAAAACGTTGTTCATGTTGTGTGTGTTGAGGATCTTGTGAAAACGTTGTTCATGTGTGTGTGTTGAGGATCTTGTGAAAACGTTGTTCATGTGTGTGTGTCTATGGACAAGTGAATACATTGTTCATGTGTGTGTTGAGGGACTTGTGAAAACGTTGTTCCTCAGCTGCATGTGTGTTGAGGGACTAGTGAAAACGTTGTTCATGTGTGTGTGTCTATATATGGACTAGTGAATACGTTGTTCATGTGTGTGTGCAGAGGGACTAGTGAAAACGGTGTTCATGTGTGTGTGTCTATGGACTAGTGAAAACGTTGTTCATGTGTGTGTGTGTTGAGGGACTAGTGAATACGTTGTTCATGTGTGTGTTGAGGGACTTGTGAATACGTTGTTCCTGTATGTGTGTTGAGGGACTAGTGAATACGTTGTTCATGTGTGTGTGTCTAGGGACTAGTGAATACGTTGTTCATGTGTGTGTGTTGAGGAGGGACTAGTGAAAACGTTGTTAATGTGTGGGTGTGTCTAGGGACAAGTGAAAACGGTGTTCATGTGTTTGTTGAGAGACTAGAGAATACATTGTTTATGTGTGTGTGTTCAAGGACTAGTGAAAACGTTGTTCATGTGTGTGCGTCTAGGGAATAGTGAATATGTTGTTTATGTGTGTGTGTGTTTAGGGACTAGTAATAATTTCTATCATCACGGACCATATTGATATGTCTATCAAAACGCTCACCAATTTGTGTTAAGCCCGAGTCCTACTAGACCACGATCGCACCACGCTCATCGCGATCTAAAATAAATTCAGATCGTGGTGAGGTCGCGGTATGAGCGGCATGACAATTTAAATTTCCGTTGCTTTCACGATGCTACTACGTCCTCATTATGATTCTACAACGATCCCGCTACGATTACACCACATTCTCACCGCGCTTATTCTGCGACCTCACTACGCTTATTAAGATCTTTCTTCGCTCATCACGTTCTCACCACGACCATACCACGAGTTATCCGATTGCAACACGATCTTACCACGCTTCTACTGCGATTATAGCACGTTCTTACCACGATTATACTACGGTCGTACCGCGATCTTACTACGTTTTCAGCAATAACGTCAATATCGTGTTCCATATTAATACAATTCCATTCCTTCTATTTCTGATTAATACGTAGATTTCGCGGAAACAAAACAGGCATGCCACCAAAAGATACTAGAACACGTGGGCGTGGTGTGGTGGGTTGATATAGAGGCAGAGGGAGCTCTGATAGTAACGAATCATGATCAAGAAATGTCGGACCGACCAATCCAACCTAAGTTACAACCTATTGCTGGTCCATAAAGCTCAAATAACGATATTTTAGTGAACGATAGCAGAGAGGACACAGATGTGTCAATAGATATAGGAATGTGTGGTATGAGTGCCAATGAGACAACTCTCCATCCAAGTAACAATTTATAAAAGTAAACCATTACAGGTCAAGGAACGGCCTTCAACACGGAACCTTGGCTCACACCGAACAGCAAGCTATAAAGGGCCCCCAAAATTACTAGTGTAAAACGGGAAAACCAACGGTCTGATCAATATAAAAACGAGAAGCATGGATGAGCCGTCAGAGAAAACGGATAAGAAGTCCTAATAACATACAGACAAACAAAACCTGGAGAGATTTGATATATTTTATGTGAAATGAGAATGATGGTTGTAGTATGAACGTAGTCAGGTCGCGAGAAGAGCGTGATGAGGACGTCAAGGGCGATATAGAATCGTACTATGGTCTTGCATATCGTGGTGTAGACGTGGTATAGTCGTAGTGGAAGCGTAGTTGGGTGAGAACGTGATGGTCGTAGTGAGGTCGTAATAACGTCGCTGTGAGATCGTAGCGCGGTCTCTCCGAATAGAATCACGCTTTCGCTACGCTCTCGCTACGATGGCACAGCGACTTTTGCGATCTTACTACGACCTTAGTACGCTCTCACTACGCTTCTACTACGACCTGATTTCGCCACGACCGCACCACGATTGTTTTGAACATGTTCAAAGTTGGCCACGCTCATCACGATCTTGAAGATATCAATGTAATCAATATGTAATCACTTGCATGAAACTGAACTTAATTGTACTGCTCAAATTATTGGGCGTCATAATTGACAATAAAAAAACTTTGTATTGTAACTACGATCATCAAAATTTGCATTTTTCACAGATCGTAGTGCGATCGTGGCCTAGTGGGACTGCGGTATTAAGACAATAATTTAAGTGAATCTTAATCTACTTTTCAAATAGAATATGGCACGCTATTTTGGTCAATGCATTAGATTTGCGTGCATTATCCATATTTGCGCGGAAACATCATTTTTGATATGTTTAAAGAAAAAGTTAGCGATATGTTTTGATTATTCAAACTTTATTGGTACCAATAGTATTTTGTATTGTATGGAAATTCGAACGATGTCATCAAGATTATTAAGAATGACAAAACTTGGCGAAAAAAACCCTATCTGTGTCCTAAAATACAGCACATTTCAAAAAGGAATAACCGAATTTGTGCTCATTTTAGAAATTATTCTATGACATGAAATCATGTTGTAAGAAACCTATATGTTTTTAGACGGGAAGCATTCAACATTTGTAAATATTCGAAGTAAGATTCAAACTTAATGACAAAATAACAGGGCAAAAAAAGAAAAGCGACAAACAACAAACAATAGAATGCAAATCACAACATAAAAAATCATGCAAAAACCGAGTTAAATGAATGCTGTAACGTTTGGTTTTAAACAGTTCTTGTACAGTAATACAGATATATAATATACGTATTTTTTTTGTTGAAGATTTATCATCATGTCCATCAAGAATTCAGCAACTGCAACACGTACGTGTCTATACAGATGCATGCTTACTGTTTGTCGAACATAAAGTGTCATGGGACGATGCTCGTAAAAGCTGCAGGAGCTTTGGAGGAGATTTAGTAATGATAAAAGATAGCGCAAAACAAAAGTTCATTTTGGATTCTCTGATATTCGAACATTGGAATACACAAAATATATGGATCGGTGCTACAGACAAGACTAAAGAAGGCGACTGGCGCTGGATAGACGGTATTAGTTTTAAGTCTTTTATTTATTTGTTTGTGTTTTAACTCTTCACCAGACTCATTTTTTGTACCTTAAAAGAGAACAACTAACTTTTAGATTATTTTCTAATTTGTTTTAGAATTTCCAAAAAAAATTACAATTGAGTGTTTTAAGGAAACTTGATGGCCACTTAAGTATGTATACATTGGTTGTAATCCATGGTAACTTTAATGTATAAATACATGTATATGACATATATATATATGTTTAATGTTTTAAGCTGATACACATCTACGACGGATGATTTAATGAAAAATATTAAGTTTTTGAACAAATTCAAAAAGCAGCTTTCTGCGCCCATCAAAAGTAAGTCACTATTCACTTCGAGTAGCAGTAAAAGCAGGAAACCATTTCAAATTGTGTGATTTGTGACGTCACAGATACCACATGATAATTTTAAAGCACTGACAATTGATTCCTAAGGTGTGTCAGTAAAGAAAACCTGATTTGTTTGATTTTTATGATTGTCTGAGGTCTGCGACTTTGGTCTTTTGTCTTTCTTGGGTGCTCCGTTCAGGTCTGCTGAGTCAATATATAAAAAGGCGTGGTATAAATGACAATGAGACAACTCAGTCTTTTACCAGATACCACAAACGCAGAAGGTTATTAATCAAAGGTCACTGTACGGCCTTTATCAACAATGAGCTAACCCTTTAACACATAGCAAGCTCGAAAAATCCCAAGAATGACACTTGTAAAAACATCCAAGCAAGAAAACGAATGGCCTTACTTATGTACATAACAATAAACGAAAATAACTATATGATATACCGTATGGTAGCACTATTTGTGGCGCAAAGTTACAAATAGTAATTTTATTAGAACCCTATGAAAATCTTATTTTTGTTGTTGATTTGGTTTTTTGTTGTTGTTGTAAGCCTACATGCATTTGTAATACTTCGTCACTTTAACCACAATTGGAAAAATTGACGTATGGAAAATATTTTACAAAATTGTATAACCATAATCGATTTGATGAAAAACACGTCCCCCTGAGCCAATCTTAGATTCCGGTTTGCCAATTTTCAAATATCTTCGGAACTCTTATGAAAACTTTTTTATTTGAAATCGTTAGGAGATATTGAGTAGAAGATGCCCATGCACACATTTCTCATTAACTGTTTATTGAATGTCAACATGGTCAAATAAGAAAACTTTTTTGGTACAAACATATTTTCCTTTGTAAATCTTTGAAAATCACATTTATATTTATAATTATCTTTTCCAAAATAAGAAAGTCAATTTGTTTGACGGGATACACTTTAGTTTGTATTGTTTAACTGAATTCGTTTACTTTCAGGAAGTCAAGTAACATACGGAAATTTTGCGAACGGACAAGGTAATAACCACAACACAAGAAGATTTATATTTTCTGATGGTTCAAACGAAGATTGCGCTCTGATCAGACGAAGTGATGGTGGCCTATGGCATGATTATCCGTGTGCTTTAGGTTTAGGGAGTTTAGGATACCATTACACTTATGCCTGTGAATTCAGTAAGTAGCTTGCTATTCGGTATTGATTTTTCTCATTGTTGAAGGTCGTTCGCTAATATAATTGAATTGTGGCACTATATATGTGACAAAAATAACGACAACACTGTCTTCTTCACTCATTTAAAAACAGTATTATTTTCATAGAAAATATATATATTTCTGTTGAGAACATTATTGAAATGAAGTAATTTTAAGATATGTATGTGAGATTTGTCATAAAAGTTCTTGTTTGATTATAACTTTTAGCTAGAAGTGGATATGGTACAACAATTGGTCCGACAAACCAAACAGGTTCAACTGATATTTCAAATCACACGAGTTCAATGGCGCCGATAACGAGTACTATTGAAACGATGGCACCGTCAACAGCTAATCCTAACATAGAGACGCCAGCGCCAACAACAGCTATGCCTAACGTAGAGACGCCAGCGCCAACAACGATGGCAAATATTGAAACACCAGCACCAACAACTCTGCCCAATTCGGAAACTCCAGCCGCAACAATGTCAAACATCATTGGCAAAAAACGAAGACTCTAATTTTTGTATTCTTATAAGTTTACTGAAACCTAAAGAAAATGTTGTTCAATTTGATCTTTACTACGATATTAAAGAAATGAACCTTTTCAATTTCAATTTTAATCTAAATCTATTTTTAGCGAACGATTTTTAGATACTTTTTAGACAGTTTGTTGACTAACGTACATTTTTTTGTAGATTGCATTTTCATACTGTTATTGAAATCTAATAAACCAAAGACAATTCTTTAAAGCCCTTGTTACTTCAACAAATAATTGATTTTCTCGAGAAAAAAAAAAATTAAAATTTCTTCCACTTACAAAACTTTTACAAAGTCATTTTGGCTCACCTGGTTCATTGTTTTGTACATAATTCAGGCATTCAATTTTCTCGAAGCTCGTTTAAATTGTTTTACATTTGTCATGTCGGTGCTTTTTAAAGGCTGACTATTCGGTATTGGGTTGTCTCATTGTTGAAGGCCGTACTGTGACCTATTATAGTTGTTAACTTCTATATATTTTGGTCTTTGGTGGAGAGCTGTCTTGGTGACAATTCTTATTTTCATATGACACTTCAACTTCTTTTAGATTGTAAGTTATTCTTACATTCTACACGGGTGTCTAAAATAGCCTCATTTAATGGACCAACGATTCGCGTTCAGTTGACGTTTTCCTGATAACCATTTATTTTGTGATATTTCAACTATATTTGATAAGTTTATCACTCAAAAAGACTTTTTATTCTAAAATTGTCAGCGATAGCGTAATATGTAGCATGTTCGCTTAGCATATGAAACAAATACCAGCACACATAAATTGTATCCAGTGTTCAGATGTATATCATGCATATCAGACCGTACTTTTAAGTTAAAAAAAAATGTACCATTGAAACACATGAAGTTAGCAATAAAAACTGACACAAGAGTTATACAAAATATAGGTAACGCAAATTGACAACTTGAAGTTCAACTTTCTCACTAAGATAAAACAAACAATATTATCACTTAGTGTCAACAACTTAAAAGGTTGAAATACTTGACAATCTTCTGTTTGATACACAAGAGCAGAATGTTGTTCACAAAGCCTTTTAACTTTGAGATATGAATATTTGCTTAGGAATACAAGGAAGATTCTAAAGTGTAAGATAGTTCAAATACAAGGGTTAAAGAACCAACAGGTATCTAACACCAAGTCTTTCTAACCGGTGTCTTTCTAAGTTCATTTGATTCAAGATGATTCTAGTTTTTGTGTTTTTTCTGTTTGGTTTCGTACAGCAAGCAGTTTACAGTGCCGGTATGTATTTATTTTTTTGGATATATTTAGGAACATAGAAATATTAAATGACTTAAATAAAAACAGGGAAAAAAGATAGCCTAATCAGCGAAAACTCAATTTAAAAGAGAAATCATGTAAATCCGATAAATAAGATAAGAACATAACAACCTCATTATTTTTGTATTGTTCAAGCCAATAAGTTGAAACAAAAAACGCAAAAAAAACCTGCTTTACATACTAGAGTGACTCAAACATGTATCTCAAATTTGATTATTGAAGGTTCTTCATACAAATTATTGAGTAAAAGCATTTTAAAACTTGTTTTATGCATGGACAAACCCTGAGAAGATCGGTTTTTTCATACAATTTAGGAAGTGTATCCTTAAAAAAAATCTTCAGCTGCTTACTACATGTAGCTGGAAAAAAATATGTCTTCGCATTACGTCCGTGTTTTTTTTTATTTTCCACATATTAAATGCAGTTTAATTAATACTCGTCTTTCTGTTTATCCTAATTCCCCAAGACACCAAATATGGATACATTTGTTATTTGATTGTGAAAATGTTGATCCATTCGTTTTTCGTAAAATCAGAAAAGAAGAAAGAAAGATTGAAAATATATTTTTTTATTGATGAAAATTTCTCGTTTGAATTGTTTTACATTTAAATTTCGGTGCCTTTTATAGCTGACTATGCGTTATGGGCTTTGCTTATTGTTGAAGGCCGTACGGTGACATATAGTTGTTAATTTCTGTGTCATTTTGGTCTCTTGTGGTGAGTTGTTTGATTGGCAATCATACCACATCTTTTTTATATTAATCTTTCAAAAATACGATCTTAGTACATTACAACCAGTTATGATTAAGATATGAGCTGTGTCGGATAGAAATAGACATACAGTGTATGCAAGTGTACGTATACTTGCATGTACATGCGGGAGACTTTATTATAGGGCTCTTCACGGTTAGTCCGGCCATATTGGATATATGGGGGAGATTTTTTAGAAAGAGGTGGAAATAGTATGAAAGTATGGGAAGCCCTATGTGTGTTTCCAAGCAACTGCTCTGTTTTCATGATGTTTTCCCGTATTTTTCACACTATTTTTACCTCCATTATGAAAATCTGCCCCTATCCAATATGGCCGAACTAACCGTGAAGAGCCCTATTGATGTAATAACATTTAAATACGAAGTCAAAGTGTGACAATATGATGGGCTTCAAAATATAAATATATTCATATATACATATCTATATTCTTAATATGTTTAATAAAATTCATTGAATAAAATAACACAAGGAAATATCTATCAAGTAAATTATACAAATGATTTTAAGACTAATGGTTTTAATTCAAGGTTAAAACTACATGTAAATATAAGTACATGTACATGTGGACATTAAGGCCATATGCTGACATGGTATTATAACAATTAATTAAAGAACTGGACATACGCATATTCTACAACTATAAATTGTAAAGATTGGTAAAAACAAGTCAGCTTGATAGATATTCATCTGTGTATCTTTAGAATAAAAACTATTATTGTCAAGTAATGGAAATTTTGATAATAAGTTATATTCAAATAAATATTATATATAAACTATTGCTTGCGCTGTTATGAGGAGACCGTCCGTTATGGACACTGGTCCAGACCGGCTTAATAAACTACTGTTCCAAATAACCAGGTGTTGTGTTACAAAAGAAAGATGACTGTTGGTCTGTGTTGTAGGGTTCTTGTTACAACCAAATTTTCAAACAGTTCTATACTTTCCATAGATATTTTCTCAACCCAAGAAAGGTTAAATAATGAATCAGTTTTAACATATTTTATTTGAAAAATGAATTAGAAACGAGTAAATCATAATTATGAAGTCTTATCTATAAAAAAAATTAATCAAAATGGGTAAATAAAAACGCATTGATAATTTGATATTCATTTGCATACTAAGTTCGATTTCTGTCCGATACAGCTCATATATTGTACATTTTGTAAATTTTAATATTATGTGACAGGGTGACATCGAGGATGAGTTTCATTTTATTTTAAAATGTCCATAATATGACAATATTAGAAAAATGTATATAAAAAGGTATTATTATACAAATGCATCTGTTTTTAAATTAGTTCAATTATTGTCAACAAAGAATGTATCGGAATTTTCTAATTTAGGAAAATATCTGAAATACGCCACAGATATAAACATTTTTATGACAATCTTCTGAATGATTTATACTATGTAATCTTGCCTCCGATTGTATTTAAAATGTTCTGTTATGATCATGTACATATTTATGATATATCTATAAGCTGTATTGCTTTTGATTTGAAATAAACTATGTAATCTATTTCAAATTTCCAGATCTCTCACACTGTCCGTCCAGAATACGGTCTCTTAGATATGTCCATGAATATCTCGACAGTTGTATACTTTTTGTCCGAGACAAGAAATCCTGGACAGATGGCCGAGCTAATTGTAGAAGACTTGGAGGAGATTTGGTAATGGTTAAGGATGCCAGTAAACAAGCTGTTCTACTGAATTATCTACGTATCGATCACTGGGATACTGATAATATATGGATAGGTGCCACTGATCAACAGAGAGAAGGGGACTGGCGCTGGATTGATGGTATGTATAATTTCAATCATAGATACATATAACGTTTGACTATTTACTGTAAAAGTATAACTTAACGTGTATAAGCACATACAGAAATATAGGGCTAAATATTGAGTTACAGTATAAGACCAATTCATAGGAAGAATACTTCATAATAATATATTTTGTCAGTATAAAGATTCGTTCTAGGCCTTTTATAGCTGAATTGCGGTAAAGGTTTTACTCATTGTTGAATGCTGTACGGCGACATATAGTTGTAAATTTCTGTGTCACGTCTCTTGTAGAGAGTTGTATCATTGGCAATTATACCACATCTTTTTATATTTATAGCATATTTTTTTCTTGAATATAGTCATTTTAAAATTATAATACTCTCCACTGAACATCCATATTTTGACCATTCTTTTAATTTATTATTTATCAATTATAGAGTACGAAATCCTTAACAGTATAACAGGAACAATTTTACTGAACAAATTTATACACTTCGACAAATGATATTTCCTCAGTGATGATCTTCATGCCAAAAAGATTTGAAAATACCCAAAACTTATAAAACCGTTGACTAGCTGACAAACGAGTTAATCTAATTCTTGATAGTAATTTGGTATTCAAAATCTTTTTTTTTTTTTTTATTCTCATGGTATTTCTTGAATATATATCAGGATCTGGATCGGAGAACTTTCATTTCAGTGGGATTTTAAAAACAAATTTATGCCATTTTTCTTATTTTCTTATTTAAGTTGTCCATTATTCTCTTATTCTTTGTACTTACTCACCCTTGTCCCCTTTGCTTCATTATTTAGGGTTATTTTTATCTTTTCTTCATTTTGTTGACATTTTGTTGTAAGTGTATTACTATATATTCTGAAAACTCCATTCAAATATTCATATATGCATTTCGCATTCCCGATCAAGTTATTACAACACCGTGACTGTAAACATTATCTGTAAAAACAAGGTACATATAAACTAAACTTGCGTCTAAAATATTAACAGGGAAATGATACAAAATGGTGTTATATAATTCGTGACACACCACTCAGGAATGTCAATGGCAAGATAACTCGTACCGTGTCAACTCGTACCTCTGCAAATTCGTACCGATTGAAACTTGTACTGCCAAAAACTCAAACATAAAAAGTGCCTAATATCCTGAATTATCTTTAAATTGGAGATAATATTCCGTTAACTTTATTATAATGTATATCAAAATGAGACAGCTAATATCAACAAAGAAAAAAAACAAAAAAAAACCAAGCAAATAGTTATCCAAGATACCAGGATTATAATTTAGTACGTCAGACGCGCGTTTCGTCTACATATGATAAGACTCATCAGTGACGCTCATATCAAAATATTTATAAAGCCAAATAAGTACGAAGTTGAAGAGCATTGGGGTCCAAAATTCCAAAAAAGTTGTGCCAAATACGGCTAAAGTAATCTATTCCTGGGATAAGAAAATCCTTAGTTTTAAACTCTTCATTTATCTTAGTATGTCAATTTATTAAATCAACATACATCATCTTTTTTATTTATGTAGGAAGCAAGATTTCTTATAGCCGATTCGCAGATGGACAAGGAAATAATCACAACTCAGGATTTCTGTTTGCAAATGGCGGCAATGAAGATTGCGCACTGATCAGACGGGATGATGGCGGTCACTGGCACGATTATCCATGTCAACCAATATTTGGAGCTTTTGGCTATACATATTCGTATGCCTGTGAATTCCGTAAGATATAAATATAGTATATTCACTCTGATAAAAAAAAAAAAATGCGTTAGCCCTCCTTTTAATTTTTCTTGATGATTTAAAATTCACCATTTGGAACTCTTGTAGCAATCCTCTATCAAGGAAATCATGATAAGAAATACAAGCGCGGGAATATCGTATCATTTGGGAGATACATACTCCGTATTCAGGCGCTGCTGGAATGTTGCTATATAGAAATGAAAAGTTCACAATTCTATTAACTTGGTGAACAAATGAATATACTTTTTAAAGAGTGAAGTTGTATACCATAACGTCAAAACATGAGGACCCCAAAACGGTATTGAAAACAGAAGAGAACATTCCAAATTCATTGTAAGCGAAGCCAGCTTTTAATTCAAATTAGTCGTGTGTTCATTTAAAAAAATAAAGACTATACATCGA
Organism: Mytilus edulis; assembly: GCF_963676685.1. Taxonomy (NCBI): domain Eukaryota; kingdom Metazoa; phylum Mollusca; class Bivalvia; order Mytilida; family Mytilidae; genus Mytilus; species Mytilus edulis. The sequence continues at coordinate 20,920,022 of NC_092356.1, read as the reverse complement.
TATATACATATTGAAAATTAAATGTATTAACAAACTTAAGCAAAGGTTTGGTTCTTGAATTACTGACATCTGCATATGAAAATTTGGTAGTAGTACTGATTTTTTAATTAATGAAATGCTTATTGTTGACTGTTGTAAATTTGCATATAATAGTTGATTACACCGAAGTAATTTGTTTCTTGTCGATGGTTAACCATGCACTATCTCTGTATGTCTAGTTGGGGCATGCACAGTATGACCTTCAACATAGAGCAATACACATACATTTATCAATTATGAAATTTTGACAAGATCAATACGTTATATGTTGACCTGTTCAGATTATACTAACCGAGGACGAAGTATCCGGATATCAAAATGTTTGATCTAAAACAAATTAAGCTTCAGTTGGATCTGCTTGTTTTTCCCCCGTTTTAACCAATATTTATGTGTTATAGCTTGGAAGCAAAAAAAAAAAAAAATAAACGGTAAAAAATAAATAGTTTAATTTGGACCTTAATGTTTAGGATTTTCAGTAATGGCACTATTTATGTGTTACAGTTATTACAGTAAACATGTACGATGTGTAATACTTATGCCGCATACACTAGATGTGATATTAATAATACTTATAGCACATAAGTATTAAGATATGTTTTCATTATAGATAGAATTGACAACATAGACACTATGTATAAAAATGATTACAATAAAAGCGAGTGCTTTATAACACACAGTATGTGTATTCTGCATAGTGCTGCAGTAGTACTTTGTGATTAAGAATCGCATATCAACAGGTATTGAAATTACTAAAAATACTTAAAACAGCCTTTTTTTTTGCCATGTAATATTATCACCATCAAATTGAATGTTTAAAACATTAGATCTAACAGGCGAATTGTTATTTTTTTCTTTTGTAGCAAAAATTAAAATGGCTACAACACTGGAGCCTATGATCACCATGTCATCATCAACAATGAAGACGATGTCGTCTTTTAAAACAGTGCCAACGACAACCATGGCTAATGTTGAAACCCCAGCACCAACAACAATGCCAAAAGCTGAAACGCCAGCACCAACAACTACCATGGCAAATGTTGAAACTCCAGCGCCTACAACAATGCCAAAAGCTGAAACGCCAGCACCAACGACTACAATGGCTAATGTGGAAACCCCGGCGCCAACAACAATGCCAAAAGCTGAAACGCCAGCACCAACGACTACCATGGCTAATGTGGAAACCCCAGCACCAACAACACATTTACCTAATATTGAAACGCCTGCGCCGACAACAGCTCAACCAAACAAAGAAACTCCTGCCGCCACCCTTCCTCCACCAACGGCTATAATTGGTCGCAGGAGGCGCCGATGAAAACTCTTTTTATCTACCAGTTATCTTTAATTATTGATTATTACGAACAAAACAATTGAAATGATAATGCCATAGCCATTGACTATATTACGTATGTTGATTATGTGTCAAAATTGAATAGCGCAATGATATCGTCATAGCAGTCAAAATATTAAAAAAATGAATAATTGTTATAATTGTCGAATACATTCTAACCATTTTGTTCTTCACAAGCTATGAATCTATTTACATATCTAACAATTTATGAGGATATATAATGTGGCATAAAAAATCTAATGGCATTTGAATTTGAATATATTACAGAATTATAAATCTACCAAATAAAATCTCCAAAGTATTTTTACGGCATTAACTTTTTGATACCAGAAATGGTAAAAGTTTGTTTCACATACCCCCTAAAAACATTCAAGTTTCTTGTATCATTTAAAGTACTTTCGAACAAATATTTAGCCTGTCGTTGTTATTTCTTGCTATATACAATGTATCTGATTTATTTTTCGTTCATTATTTTGTACATGATAAATCAGGCCGTTTGTTTTCTCGTTTGAATTTTTACATCGGATGACCATGAGGGCATTCCGGTGTATTGCTATTGCTTAGATTTTAATAACTTTGTAACCGATCTATAAACATGATAAATGCACGGACATTATCGAACAAAATAACATTCCTTATCGCTTGTTATAAATTCAGTTTTCAATAGATACTCCTAAAAATATATTTTCTAGAACATAAATTAATGATATGAAAATGTTTTGTCGTTTGAATTATATATACTATATTAAGGTGGTACCTAACACTACAGGGAGATAACTCTGTAAAATCAGCTTAACGTTTTAATTACGTTGTGTTGTTAAGGGAATATCAAGCTTCTCAATAATCAAAATAAGTGTTTGTCAAACTGCTATATAACCAGTATAACTTTTCTGATAAAACGGTTGGTTTAATTTTTTTGAATTTTTACATTTTTGTAAAAGGGTTACAGTAAATACTTTGTCAAAATTTTAAGAAAATTAAACGAGCCAAATTAATTTTAGTTAAAGTGTTGGGTACCACCTTAAGTCAAAAACCTTTAATATGTATGCACACGTAAAGAAAAAGTGTGTTTACGCATGCGGGAGAATATTTTAATCTAATAATTCTATTAGAAAAATCGAAGTATTACAGAAGAGTGTCTACCATGCACATGCACTGCACTATTATTAATATAGTAGAGCATAATGATATAAAAATGGAGGAAAATTATATATTATACATGTAACTGTAATATACAAATATTATTATAATATACATGTATAACAATAAACCAGAGGATACTGATTTGTATCAATATAATAGTTATTACGATAAGGTTGAATTCCCTGTTATTTATTTATCATCCTCGCACGAACTTCTCTCAGACTTTTCCTTTGACATAGGTACATTAAACTTACTTTCCGGTACAGAGGTGTGATATTTTCTGAGACAAGTGCATGTGACCATCCACAAGAACTTGCAGTAATCCGATGTTTAGTACTTCAGTACTTCAGTACTTTGATTTACATTTGTCATTTTAAGGCTTTTAATAACTTACTAAGCGGTGTTGGTTTTGCTCATTGTGGAAGGCCGTAGGGGTAACCTATCGTTGTTAACTTCTAATTCAGTTGGTGATTGGCAATAATACCACATCTTAATATTTTTATATATTAATAAAGATACCCGATCGTTTAAGTGACATACTAGTAAATGTACTAATGTGTGCGTTTGGTTTGATTGACTTGTTTTCAATTATAGATAGTTGACTCTCCTAATGATTTTTTTTTTATCTATGGTAACGTTACTTTAAGATTCATTGATATGAAACGCACTATGTCTAATTGCCTATCAGAAAATATGAATCGGAGCCTGCTTTATCATTCAGCTTCACTTTAAAGAAAACGTTGCAAAATTCAAAGTATGGTGGTAACTTTGAATGAATCTTTATATCGGATATGTTCCTCATGTCGTAACTTCAATCCCGTTCCCTTTTCACAAATGTGACCTACCGATTTACCGGCTTTGTAATAACATGAGCAACACGACTGGTGCTACATGTGTCGCAGGCTCTGCTTATCCTTCCGGAGCACTTGAAACCACCCCAGTTTTTGGTATGGATGGAAAAACTCTATAGAGCTCCGTGATTACATGTTAAAAAATCTAATGTGTACCAAACAATCAATAGACCTTAAAAGAGGGTCTGGAATGGGGGGGGGGGGGGGGGGGGTTCTGTTATTCTGTAAACATTTAATGTTCACCCCTTTTTTCTCTAATCTTCAAAAAATTAACACCTTTTTTCTCTAATCTTCAAAATATTAGACCACGCATTTCTCTAATCTTCATTTTTTTGCCCGTTATTCTCTAATCTTCATTTTTAAGGGCATTATTCTTTAATCATTTAACCCCATCCCTTTGAGTGTAAACAATGTACATGTATAAGTTGCCAATGTTTTTCATACTCTTTCCCACTGTAAAAATCTTTTTGAGACAGAGCATTTGCGATTTTTTAATTCGAATTTATTGAAGGATTGCACTACGAAGAAACTGTGTTCTCGGGCAATATATGAGAGATTTGTGTTTTAATCGACCACTGAAAGATAAGACTTGTTATGCAACTATTCTACATAAATAGTACGTGACACACATGCTCGAAATGAAATAAAAGCGATGAAAGTAATGTCAATGTCATCTTGATAAAAGTGCAATGTTGTTCACGTTACAAGATTAACATGATAAATAAGAAATATATAAAAATGAAATAAAGTGCATTAATTTATTGTTCTTATAATCTGTGTTCTCTATCAATTGATATTTAGTGATTAAGTAAACGCTATACTGTTTTATTATATCTTGCAAAATATATGCAACATAAGTGTTCCTTACTGTTAGGTTTTTTGTTTTCCTCTAGATGCAATTCGTTTATTGTTTTCCATTAAATCAGTTGTAAACATGTGTAGAATGTTAAGTTCGAATATATTGTGTTTGTTACTTCCCTTTTCTAAACTGTTGACCCATGTTATGCGAGTACTGGCCCTATTATACATGTTTTAAATAATGTTGTATTCATTTTTAAAAGGCAAATATTTTGACGTCAAGCCCTTCTTGGGGTGTTCTCTGTTCCACTGATACTTACGATGATCTTATTTTTAGATAGTCTTTTTCGAGATGCAGACTTTAGAAGATTGATTTTAACAAAACCTTGCTAGAGTTAAGTAAATTTTTTCGGACACTCTAGTAGTATTTTGTGGTTAAACAAATATAGGTTCCTGTGGCTTTTCTTAACGTAATATGTACTGTACTTTTCTTCCATGCCTATCAATGTTGGGCGTAAAAACACGTGTCTTATCCTAGAGTTGAAACGACATCTGTGTTTCGTTAAGGCTAAGGAAAATGATTTATTTTGCATTTTGCCTTTGGTATAATGCAGAGCTAGTCTCTCAGGATGAAAAATAACGGGCGCACATATCAACAAATCAGGATCAGCCATACTCTTAATTCTAAATACTATGTTACATGTTACCTTCATGTAAAAATGGCTGCGTCAATAAAATCTAATGGTTTATTGTAACCTTAAGCTCTACATCTTGCGTTTGTCATCTGATAATGATGTTGAAATGTCTAGACTATTTCCTTATACATGCTATAGACAGCTGCATGTTGTCCGAGTACACAGTTATTTCGTAGTGCATTTCTTTTAGACAATAAATGAAAATTTAAAAAATCCCACCTGCGCTTTCTCAATAATATTTTTACAGTGTGTTGTACTACTTTTAGGACAAATTATATCAAAATCATAGAAAACTTCATCAGCTCTAACTCAAAATATGGACAATTTTATGTTTAGGGGGTCTTGAAATCTTTTGACAGCTTCCGAAGTGCTAATTTTTTTACCTTTATCAGCTGGACCTAATCACTACTTTACATTAATATTTATGACCCAAATTTTTTTACAGTGTCATTTCGCCCCTCAACTTGCTATATGAGGCATAAAACATGGAGAAATAAATTTGGAAGGGGTATAACAAAAATTGGCAAGTAACACACTGTCCACACTAGGGACTATATTCGTGGACAACGATAACTGTGTACTCGGACCATGTGTCTCTGTGTTGATCGACATACACACGTCCTTTTGTATTAACATTACTTTTGGTTATTAGACGAATTATCACCTTACGTACACTTTTTGATTCATATCAACCCATAGAACAAATGTGCCTAAAATGATACATCTCAAGACGAGGCTATGAAGCCACGCCTCTAATTCAAACAAAAATTGCTTAAACTTACACAGTGTAGTCCATCGCAAGTGCTGTTCGGTGTGAGCTAAGGCTCCGTGTTGAAGACCGTACTTTGACCTATTAGACATTTGTGAGGCAAAATGATAACATTGATAAACAAAACAAACTTTTATTTACAAATAAAAACAAAATAAAAAATACCCATATAGGACAGGCGTTACTATGATTCACTTTATATATATTATGCACAGGTAATTCAAACAGTAATTGGAATTTAAATTCCAAAAATCATATCCTTTTCCTCAGCCAATAACGACGGTTTCCTTGTTTACTATACCAACACCTTGAGTGTTTGAATACATTCTGGTGGATGTGTCTTTATTAGGCGCCGGTGTTTCAACATTTGGTAAAGTAGGGGCCGGTGTTTCAACGTTTGGCAAAACTGTCGGTGCTGGCGTTTCAACGTTTGGCAAAACTGTTGGCGCTGGTGTTTCAACATTTGGCAAAACTGTCGGTGCTGGTGTTTCAATCTTTGCTAAAGTGGTTGCAGCTGGTGTTTCAGTATTATGCTTAGTTGTTGGTACAGGTGTTTCAACGTTCGTAAAGGTTGTAGAAGATGTCAACATTTTAGGCATTTCTAAAAAATATGATGATTTACACAATTATATTTGCACCTTACAAAAGCTGTATACAAACACAGTTCTGAAACAATTTTATCTTGTCTTTACATAAATGATATTTTATGGTGTGAAAAATATGATGCAAACAATATTGCATATATTGTATTCGTTTCTCTCTTCCATATATATAAAATTGAGAATGGAAATGGGGAATGTGTCAAAGAGACAACAACCCGACCAAATAAAAAAACAACAGCAGAGGGTCACCAACAGGTCTTCAATGTAGCGAGAAATTCCCGCACCCGGAGGCGTCCTTCAGCTGGCCCCTAAACAAATATATACTAGTCCAGTGATAATGAACGCCATACTAATTTCCAAATTGTACACAAGAAACTAAAATTATAATAATACAAGACTAACAAAGGCCAGAGGCTCCTGACTTGGGACAGGCGCAAAAATGCGGCGGGGTTAAACATGTTTGTGAGATCTCAACCCTCCCCCTATACCTCTAACCAATGTAGAAAAGTAAACGCATAACAATACGTACATTAAAATTCAGTTCAAGAGAAGTCCGAGTCTGATGTCAGAATATGTAACCAAAGAAAATAAACAAAATGACAATAATACATGAATAACAACAGACTACTAGCAGTTAACTGACATGCCAGCTCCAGACTTCAATTAAACTGACTGAAAGATTATGATTTCATCATATGAACATCAGGCACAATCCTTCCCGTTAGGGGTTTAGTATCATACCATCATAACATATATGAGAAGAACATAACCCGTGTCATGCCAACAACTGTTTTTAGAATAAATGTGTTTAGTTCCGATGCAAAGACCTTATCAGTGACTCAATATTAACGCCAAAATATGCAATCTTTAATGATTTGACAACAGTATCGTAATTATATCCCTTCTTAATAAGTCTATTCAAAGGTTTTGTAAGTTTCTGAGGTGAATACTGACACCTTTGTGCTTTATAAAGAATATTTCCATAAAAAATTGGATGTGAAATACCTGAAAGTATTAGAAGTCTGCATGTTGAGCTATATTTACGAATGATGTCTTTATACCGATGATAAAATTTAGTAAATTCACTGGACTAGTATATATTTGTTTAGGGGCCAGCTGAAGGACGCCTCCGGGTGCGGGTATTTCTCGCTATATTGAAGACCTGTTGGTGACCCTCTGCTGTTGTTTTTTATTTGGTCGGGTTGTTGTCTCTTTGACACATTCCCCATTTCCATTCTCAATTTTATTCGTTGACTTCTATATTCACAGGTACATGTATTAACGACTTTATGACGTGTCAAAACACAGTTGTCCAAAGATTGCTTCAGTGTACATGTACCAACACTTGTATATACATGAACATGTATGTATTTATCCTTTTAAAATCTGCTTAATATTACTATTACTACTCACTATATTCACAAATACTGGAATAGTGATAAGCAGGTCCACCTCTGCATGGAAAATCATGCCATTTGTAGGAATCATCTACACGGATCTGAGCACAATCTTCAAAAGTCCCCTTTGCAAATAGGAACCCAGTTTGAGTCACTCCTTGACCATGTTGCCAGTAACCCCAAGTCATCTTTTCTCCTGATTAAAAAAGAAGATTTCTTTATTTCAATTTAGAAACATGAGACATATTAAAAAAAAGTCTAGATAGAAATTCTATTTTTCGTGTCCTATATTTTCAAATTTAACAATTCTCTTTCAAGATTTTCTATAAATATTATTGAAGACCCATATTGGTGGCCATCGGTTGGCAGCAGTCCTTTTTCGCCAATTACTGTTTTTCATGGGTATTATTTGCGCCAAATTTTGTTTTACTTTAAAAGTATCACATGTTCGGAGAAATTTCACCATGAAGATGATCATCTGGAGAGAAATTACTTAAGACGCATTAGACAGTCAATGTGCAGAGAGAGAATAGAACTTATTGCTTTGCTGAATATTTAATAAAGATATGCCAAAATAGAAGAAAATAGAAGTTTAGGTTTTGCTGATTATATTTTAGCTACATATGTTAATGACACAGTGCTGTGTTCCCACCATGCGTATGGGCTTTATTATTATTAGGTATTATTATGAACTGTTTTGTGCATTTCAACCTCTAATATTTGTGTTTTTGGACAATAAAGTGAAGTTATACAAGCTACTATATACATTAAATTGGACAGTACCCATGCAGCAGCTAAGAAGATATATTTCAGAAAAGGAAACATTTGCCGTGTAACCTGCCGGTTCCAAGTCAAAATAAAGTAGTAGGGAAGTAATTTTACTTCTAATTGGCGCAATCGTATGTTTTATTTTTAGCGCAAACGATACCATGCAATTTTAAAATATGTGACGCAAACGTACCATTAGAGAAAAAAGTTGTGGCGCAAAAGGACGCATTATTGGCGCAAACGTATCTCTTCCCTTCGGTTGTTATCTGCGCTTTGGGCGGGTTGTTGTCTCTTTGACATTCCCCTTTTTCATTCTCAATTATATATATCTTTTAAAATTAGTTTAATGTTTAACAGATATGTCTTTTACCACTTATGCTTTTTGAGTATTTACTAATTAACAACAATTAAGAGTTGATTACTAGTAACTTATTATAAAAAAAGAAATACAACTAACAGTGTTTATGACCGTGTAGTCGGTAAAGAGGAATATGTGTGCTTTAGTAAAACATGTCCCAATAAATGACGCTTGGTATTTACCTGTGACCCATTTCCATTCGCCTTCATGGTCTCCGTCTGTTCCGCCGATCCAAACTCCCTTTTTATCCCAACGAAGGTATTTTAAAGCATTCATTACAAACTGTTGCTTTGTAAGGTCTTTGATGACAACCAAATCTCCACCATGTTGTTGACAGTGTCCTCTCGCATCATTCCAGGAATGTTCGTCGTGAACTATTTCAAAACACGTGTCTATGTAGGCAAATAAGTTTGAGTTCCTAGGTAGAATTGGAGGACATCGTGTTAAATCATCTGTAATGAGTAAACATGAATAAATAAACAATCATATGCATGATGGACAAATTCATACAAGTTCTTCAATATCCTTAGCCATAAATATACAAGCAGTTGGTGAGAATAAATATTGTAGCAGACTTTTTATATTTAAAAAATAGGGTTACACTTCCATAGAACTTTATTACAAGAACTCAAGACAATCCAAAACATGCATACTGATTAAAAGGAACAAATACAATGTTCACTTTGTTGACCAATAGAAGTCTTTCCATATTGTCATTCAGTACCATTATAATTTTATATGACCCACATCGTATATTCCTCCAATAAAAAAAAAAAACTGACGGCCACGAAAAAGCACAATAATGCTGAAACGTGCTTTAAACACCAATCAATCATTCAATCAATTTATTCTGTACAACATACTGGCTTACCTTTGTTAAAGATGACATTTGCCTCTAAAAGTACGACTAAAAAGCTTAAGAATAAAAGTACTGTTTCCATGTTTGAGTTATTCTAATTTTTCACATGCACATTCACTTTATATACATTTAGTTGTGTACCTTATCAACATAGACATGTAGATAAACAATGACCGATGGAATAACGGCATTTGTAGATAACTACCACAACGAACCATGTATACAATGACATTCGGTAAGGATGACTGTCTTTGTTCGAATTTTGTTAAATTGTACAATAACAACATTCGATATCCTGACCACTCGTACGTGCTCTTATCGGTCATCGAATGTCCGAACATTGAACACAGTGAATGTAAATGAATCATTAGATAGAGAACATGAATTTTTTTTTAGAAATATTAATAGCGGTTATTTCCACCATAAATGTCTATGAGCTTTACATTTACGATAATTTGAGGATTACTCCATTCTTCGTTTCTGGATATGAAAATTAGTGCTACATTTTGTAAGACTCTTCCGAGAAAGTAAATACTTCTGTATGTATTGTTCTTAAACGGTAATTTAGATGTAAACTTTTCTAAACTAGAATTTATAATTCATTCAGATTGAAAATTCAGAACTGAAAAGAAGCTGGGATATATTTCTTCGAAGTGTGTGTATTTATGATACATCTATTGAAACCGTGCTGTGCAAAATCAATTCGACTATTGATCTTTTATCAAATATATAGTATTTGGTTCTATTGCATACAACTACTTTCAGTACAGTGCAGTTTAACTGTTTGATACCAGGGTAAAATAGGTGCGGTTTATATGTCAATGAGACAGCAACCACCATTGACAAAAAAAAGAAAATAAAGGAAATCCGGCATTCCGATATATAAATTGTTCAAAGATATTTTAAAAACTAAATTGTCTAAAGTCTATATTTATTTATTCAAACCAAACCAAAATTGTGCGTAACTCTTACCTTCAAACCTCTCGTTCTCATCTCAAATTTGAACTACCAGACAATTCAACCAAATATTTACCATTGTAATCAGAAAGAATTCATTAGATTTAATGTACCTTTGTTTCTATGAACATTTCGATAGTTATATATAAACAATTATGTAATTTTATTCCCCACCAACATAAACATCAAACAATATAAATTGAAACATAACTTAAAAAAAATGGCACCCCGGAGTTAAATAAATATTATTTATATGTCCACCATTCTTCGTTGGTTTCCTGGTATAGATAGTCATAGGGGATTGTTAAGTCCTTAATGAACCTGCATTTGTCTTTTATACATGTACCGAATGAGAATGAAAGTTGAAAAAAACTTAGCTTATGCAATCCAAATAATTTCTTGTTTAGATCCGGTCCCATATGTGGTTTTGTCTTCCAAAAACATGTATTTGATGCTTTTGTGTCATTTCGTTTTGTTATATTTCTTTATTTGTTTACTTAATTTGATTTGTTTATGTTTTTTTTGGTGTATATCTTTCTCGAGAGTAGCATTCAATAAGCGCGAGTACTTGTTTTGGGGTGCTTTATTTGACATATTTTTTTGTTTATCGTGGTAGAGCTTTGTACTGAGACATTGAGTTAAGACTTTTTGTAACTGATTTTTACAGTTTGTTCTTGTGGTGTTGTGTTATTTATGTGCCTGTCTTAAGTTAATAGCATTTTATCAAGTGATTTTTGTTGGGCCATATCTATAATACTTGAATTTCGAGTATTGTTATAAAATAGATTTTTTACCGGGTTTGTACTAACATGAGCAAACTTTTGGGTGCCATATGAGCTACAGAGATCACACCTAAGTTTTTGCTTGGTTCGTGTTGCTCAGTCTTGTTAGATTTGTATTTATCATCCATGGCGTTGTCACTTTATTTTCGACTTATGAGTTTTCATGTCCCCTAGTATCTCACCTGTCCCCAATACGTGTAACTGATTTTTAATCAATGCTTGTGAAATACAATCTGAAGTTTATTTTTGTAAGAATAATATCCTCGTGACTCTTCCAATTTATTATACATCTATAAATATTCGTCTTTGTATTGCTTTATAAAAAAACCTCTATTGAACTTTTGAAATCAATTAATACCTAAATAAAATATAAAATGTATGATAAAATCCTAGATTAAGAGTGATGAGAACGAATACACCAATTTAAATGTTGCTGTCTGTCAGACTAGTTTTAAATTACAAAAGAATGCTGTCCACAGGGACATTTAAGACTAGTTTTAAATCACAAAAGAATGCTGTCCACAGGGACAATTCAGACTAGTTTTAAATTACAAAAGAATGCTGTCCAAAGGGACATTTCAAGAAGACGCAATTTTCTTTTGATATCTTTCATAATCAAAGTTAACGACTAGATTTTTATAGATAAGTAAGGTAATTAACAGCACAGGCAATAATGAGGTTGTCTAATGACATATTTGTTGGTTGCAGCTATAAGTTTGTCTGTCCTTGGTCTTCAAAACAACATTGAAAATGTCATTTAATTTGAAATACGCCAAGACTTGGGAATAGAATTAGGTACTTTTGAACATTTTACAAAAGACAGTAAAAAGAAAAGTCAAATAAATAAATTAAAAAAAATTCCGCCAAAAATTCCCTACAGAAAGTCCCTAAGCAAATGGTGAAATCAAAAGCAAGAACACATCAATCAAAGTAATGTCAACCTAGGGTTTCCGTTTGGTGTCCGTTTGGTTTCAGAATGTATAAATACACAGCCATGTTGCAAGGCTAATTTGTAGTGAAGTCTTTTTTCTAGTACCTTTCATAATTCCCGTACTATCATATTGGTTAGCCCTTACTACAAGATCTACGTATTGTATGTACTGTACAAATGTATTTTTTATGAATTTGTTCGCGTCCTAAACATGCATGAAATGTTTGCCACTAGATGAATGACAAATGTTAATCAATCAATCTGATTAGAAAAGAAAGGAAATTTTATATGGTACGATATGAACGATATGAATGAACCTGAGCCAATGATCTCCTGCCATTTCTGACATGAATACATGTACAGCATGATTTTGAATATGAAATGTAAATAAACAATCCGTTCATTATCAGCGATTGTACTATACCTTTAGGTCACCGATTACGGTCGCGGTTTTATGTGTCAGGGTGTAATATCCCACAGAGTAAGATACAAACACTTGAACAAGTTACAAATTGTCACAAAATCAGCGATGATTGCAAGTGGTATTTCTAACAGCATACCATTTCGAAACAGCAGATGTCTCACCCGCTTGGTGAACAATCAATAAGGAGTGATGAGAATTACAAAAAAGGGTTTCCTTCATCTAGAGTGAACTTCTAAATTTTTTTATAAAAAGATATTTTTTAAAACAAAAACAAAAAAATTTCAATAGAATTTCTTTGCTTAATTTCGAAACATTTTTTATTTCCAAACATGTAAAAAATTTGACCTTGAAAGGTCATTTAAACACAAACATGTATCAGTGTGAAATCAGTAATCGAAGTATGTACACAAACAAGATAACAACTACATGTATATTATACATTTTTATACACTATTTGTTTTTAAACAGAAATAATAATTCTAAAATGTGTAATTGTATAAAAAAGAAGATGTGGTATGATTGCCAACTATCCACGAACGAAAATAAATATGTAACATAAACAAACGACAACCACTGAATTACAGGCTCCTGGCTTGGGGCAGGCACATACATAAATAATGTGGCGGGGTTAAAATTGTGTTCACATTAAAGAGTAGTAACTGTTATAAGTTTATTTTTAATGGACTATTTTAATGACAACTGTACATTGCATGTATACTTCTTCTTTCGTATCATTTCGTTCCTTTTATATAATGTTTTTAAATTCTCTCAAAAAAAAAACCAACTTGTTTTTAAATTTTTTTTTATTTTTATTTATAATGTGACTGTTCTCGTGTTGCATTGTTACATCACTGTCCAAGGTTATGGGAGTGTTGGCGCTTTCAAACATGTTCCACACCACCACATTCTATATGTTCCTATCCCGAGTCAGAAGCATGTAATGCGTAGTTTTCGTATTTTTGTTGTTTGTGATGTTTTTTTGGGAATATCAGCCTGTACCAGGTTAGGGGATGGATTATGTCTTCAAACACGTTTAACACCGCAACATTTTGTATGTGCCTGTCTCAAGTCTGTAGTTCAGTAGTTGTCGTTGGTTCATGTTTGCCATATTTATTTTTTCGTAAATTGTTTTGTTTTAAAAATGGCCGTTAGTTTTCTCAATTGAATCGTTTCATGTTGGGGCTTTTTATAACCGACTATACAGTATGTTTTTTTTTTACAATTTTGAAGTTGAACGGATGTCTATAATTGCTTACATTCACTTCATCTAAAATTTGGTGGTATTTGCATGCAAACCAGATTTTCTAATTTTTTATAAAATTTTCTAGATTTGGTGCATCCGAAATGACTGTTTTGGTTTAACTGCATCACGAACGCTTAAACTCAAGCATTTCAAGGCCATAGCAGAAATACAAACTAAAATTTGTATTCTCGATTCTATTAAGGGCATACGATACAGTTCCCGTATTTAAAATTTGATAAAAGTTTGCATGTAGGCTATTTTTGACCTGATTAAATTAACTATGTAATAAAAAATATACCTTCATGTGCTTCTTTTTGAGTAAATTAAGGTTCAAATTTCAGATATTTCCTGAAAATACGAATTTGTGGACGTATTTTCCCTTTCGATAGAAATACATAACTTTTTTGTTTTAAAAGATAAACACACATCTGCTTTTTTGTTAAATTATTTGTAATTTATGTGTTTTATAAATATTGCATAAAATTTATTTTTACAAATAACTCAAATTTATCAAATGATCATGAATGTAGGAAAAAACCGTCATCTTTTGCTGTATATTAATCAAATTAAAAAAAAATGCACTATTTACGTTTTCATGAAAACTGGTACACATAACCTTCTTACGTACATGTAATCAAACCAAATGTCATTTTAAAAAAGAGCGGTCCATGAACTCGTTTTCAAGTTAAATCAGTTTGAATGATAAAAATCAGCCGAAAACTGCATCTTTTTCCGGTAAGTCACTGTTTGACGTCGCGAAAATAAAAATTTACGTTTAGCAACTTCATTACTTCCTCTGTATCTGTATCGTATGCCCTTAACTGACGCGCAATTACACAAAAGGGCGTCTCATCTCTTGACACATATCACAACAGCACAGAAGTATTGATTACTGAGTTGCTGATACTTTGAAGTGTTACATGTAGCAGTCCGTTAGCAGCGGTGTATAGGTATTAATTAATCTTATCCATGCAGTAATAAAAAGATCGGTTTCATTTTGACCGTGATCGACATGAAGATAATCTTTCCAGTTCAGGTGGGTTATATTATCTATAAATATTTTAAAAACTTATTTATTAAGTAGTAAAAATTCAGCTCCTGTGATTTAGTTTAGTATTTGAATTATAACTCTGTATAAAAGCATAGTAATTAAATATAATAGACTTTAAACAATTGAAATCTTTAACCCCATTTGAAAAAAAAATATATGTATGAGAAATACACCTGCGTTATATATTTTGGAAAGTGCTGAACAAAGGAAGGACAAGAGATTTTCTAAAATGTGTTTAATTGTTAAAAAGTGCTGAAAAAAAGAAGGACAAGAGATTTTCTAAAATGTGTTTAATTGTTGAAATTAGTCAACTTTGTTTATTTCTTCAAGGGCAAAAGGCGAAACTCATTTGATTTATTTTGAACTTGAAGATTTTTGGCGGATTTTGCATGCGTCACTTTTCATTCTAATGCTAAACTCATTAATATTTTACAAATTTTGAATCCAATGCATTTTGTTTCGAGTTTACTAACTAAAACTTTTATTCGTGCAAGAATCTCACCAGAAAACGACCGAGATTACATAAAATTGTTTGTACGTACATGTACATGTACATGTATATATAATAGTTTAAATGCATTCCGCGGATAACAAAAAAAAAAAAACCCCGATTAAATATAACGAGAGATGTAGTTTCTGTACGAATTTCTTATCCCTGACAATCTCCCGAAAAGACGAATGATATATATTTCTTTTAATTTTGATAACAAACGGTATACATATAATTCTCACAATAATAAAATCAAGGTAAGGCTTGTCAGTCAACAAATCATCCCTTTCCATTATCAATTTAATGTAAATAATGACTTTTATTTTGATTATTGATATAAATATATAATTATCTCTCATCGTACGATGCTGGACTGTCTACATGTTAGTTTGGACAAGCTGATATCATAATGATTGTAAACATATAACTTTAAGCTACCTTAAACTGCATCATCATTTAATTTGTTGTCAAACATGGATAGATTACTTACTTTTATTATATTTGTGACACTTTTGTCCTATTGTGAACCATGGTTTTTTGACGGGGTTTTAGATCATGGTAAGTAAATTATAAGTAATCTGTGGTCTACGGTGTGAGGTACGAGCAGTTGACTTGCAAAGGTTTTTGTGCACTGCTAATGAAATACATGCACTGATGTCTCATATTTTAAAAAACCATGATTTTTCTCATATGAGTACATGTTTTTGTGTGAAATGTGACCTGATATTTTAAGATTTAAGCTGAGAATGGTCATTCCTGTCATAAACAATCAATTACTTAGTATGTACTTCATTAACATTTTGTATTTGCATCAAATAAAAATTCTTAAATATGAAAAAAACATTTGGCTGAGAGAGAAAAACAGAATATGATCAATTGAATTAAAATAGATAATCTGTACACATTTTATTACAATGCAGATACATGTACAACAATACTTTGATATTTTTCATTGTTTAAATTCATTACCCAATAGGAAATGTTCAGCGGTGCCCTCAGAGCATTCCAAGAGATAACTTCTTGTATGCCCTCAATGATACATGTATTCAGCTGATACGTGAGGAACACTCCTGGAATGATGCAAGACGCTATTGTACAAAACATCACGGAGACTTGGTGGTGATACAAGACATGGCAAAGCAACAATATATCATGAATGCCTTAAAAACATCTGGCTGGGTTAAAAACGGCATCTGGATTGGTGGCACTGATAGAGAAAGGGAAGGACACTGGAAGTGGGTTAATGGTATGTTGGATACCAAATAAATCAATGTAAAATATCCATATGGTAAAATCGTGTAATAAAAGAAAACTCCGAAGAAGATTTTTTTCCATATTCGTTATTTTACATATCTATAATTAACAATTATCGAGTAAATGTTAAAAAAAGCATAACAAAAAACCCAGATCCAATTAACTTCAGCGAAAGACACAATCACAAGATATTATAATTTAATGCATGAGATCGTTGATAAGGCAATTTTCAATATAATTCAACTTGTATCACAGTTTTGTAAACCTTTTTGAAAGACTTCGGCATACACTTCATAAAACTATGACAAGAAATATAGGTGTGAGGCTGCTTATAGTGCAAAGTTCAATCTAATTTATCTTTCAAAGTGACATAACGCCTGTAAAAATAATAGTTGAGCGCTGATTTTAGAAATCACCAAGACATTGCTAACATACGGGTAACCTTTTACAAAATGTATATATATTTTATGATAGTTTTACAAAATGTACATAGGTGCTTACAAAAGGGGCATACATCTTTCAAAAAAAAGCCAGTGGCACTTTTTTCGAACGTGTTTAAGACATAATGATTGCTGATACACACCTTTTCTTTTTTTAAGTCTTGCAAAAAAAAGTTACAGCGCAAACATAATACTGCTAAAAAGTTTAAAGATATTTTTAATCCATACAATTCTAGGATTCAAAATATACATATGTTTGTTTACTACAATTAAAGAAAATAAAATAGTAAAATTAATGTCTCGTATGAAATTTGAATAAATTTATGTAAAATTTTTTGAAAATCAGTGAAAACGCCTATATCTGTTGGTGGTTTATTAAAAATGTGTGTTTAAAACTATAGGACAAAAAATGACATGGGGCAACTGGGAAAAAGGACAAGGACCAGGAAACAGTGGGTTTCTTTTCTCTAGTGGACGGTGGGAAGATTGCACTGTGATTCGCAGAGATGATGGATATAAATGGCATGACTACGCTTGCAACCTTCCATCATACCATTTCGGCAGTATATGCGAATACAGTAAGTATAATCTTTTACTTAAGGTGGTATGGTATGGGAGTCTAAATTAAAAATGACAGAATTAGTTCATACTTTGCCAAAACGTAGTATCTATTGATAGATGTTAAAAAATATCATAAAATTGATAGGTCACCGTGCATTTTCTCAAGCTATAGGTCGTGATAAAATGACACATTTGGATGGATTATACATGAAATATCACCATTATTTGATTAGAAGCTAAACTAAATGATAAAATTGTAAAATAAAATACGAGAAGATAGCTTTTTTAAAATGCTTTGAGAATATCATAAAAAAAAGATAGGGTCACCGTGCTTTTTTGTTTAGCTAAAATACGAAATAGCCATGTAGATTCCTTCAGAAAATGCACTTTTTCAGAGTTACCTCCCCTTAAAATGCCAATTTAAAAATTTTAAAGTTCAAGCAGAACTAATCAACACTTGTACAAATATTAATATTTATAAGTTATAATCTTATAAATTTGTTCTTTAAAATGCAAACTCACATTAATTATCTGCATTTCTGCATCAAATTTTGCTAAATTGATTGAAATTCTAGACCTTAGATTCTCTGTCTTTTACAATCCAAGACGGTGAAAGACATCCATACCACCTTAAGCATAATATTTGTTACTGTAGTCTTAACACTATTCACATAATAGATCTTAGCCTGTTATTGACTGATGTTGTTCCCTTCTTACTCAAAATAACGTAATCCTTTTTAAGAAATGGTAGTAATTTGTGATATACTACAATGCAGATCAGTTGTTTGATTCTTCCTTGAAAATTTGATATATTCTAAAATATTTGCTTACTCCTACACAGAGTGCAACAAGGATTTTATTTGTAAAAGAGAATCTTAAATAAAACACATAATTTGCCAAATATTTCTTTATACAGTTGCATCTTCGTTACGTAAACTTACATCATACTAATCATAGCTTTTGTTTGTGGGCAGTAGCAGTTATGTATTTTTTAATGAAACACATGAAGCATATATTCACATTTGAGGATAATTATTTGAGTATTTACAGAGACAACGAATTTTGTTTACACAAAACTATTTGTGCTACAACTTTTATATCAATTGAAGTTATTTTTATTTATTTAACAGATTTTATACCAACCACAACTCATAGACCAACTACTCAAACATCGACCACACCTGCACCAACGACTCAGTCATCAACAACACCCTCACCAATGAGTCAGTCAACGACAACACCTGCACCAACTACTCAGTCATCGACAACACCTGCACCAATGACTCAGTCAACGACAACACCTGCACCAACTACTCAGTCATCGACAACACCTGCACCAACGACTCAGTCAACGACAACACCTGCACCAACGACTCAGACATCGACCACACCTGCACCAACTACTCAGTCAACGACAACACCTGCACCAACGACTCAGACATCGACCACACCTGCACCAACTACTCAGTCATCAACAACACCTGCACCAACGACTCAGTCATCGACAACACCTGCACCAACTACTAAGTCAACGACAACACCTGCACCAACGACTCAGTCATCGACAACACCTGAACCAACTACTCAGACAACGACAAAACCTGCACCAACTACTCGTTCATCGACAAAACCTGTACTAAGTACTCAAATACCGACATCAAAATTGCCAACTACTCAACCATTGGCAACAACATTGGCAACTACTCAGAAATCAACAACACCTGTACCAACTACTCAAATATCGACGACAACAATACCAACTACTAAGTCAACAAAACCACCTGCTCAAACCATTAACTTGGTAACGACCTCACGAACGCCATTAAAAACGCAAATATTGCGAACAACGAAAGCTAAGTCAACTTTGTTTTCGACACCTATTCCAACAATGAAAGTGACGAAAGCTGCTCCCACAACTACTCAAGAAATAAAGGAAACGACGACTAGCCCAGAAAATCCACTACCTACACAGCTAGTCAATAATCAAGGCGGCCTCTTAAGACGCAGTAAGAACCATTATAAACATAGAAAAAACAAAATATCCAAATATTACTCAATAGGATTTTGTTTCTCTCACTATTTTGACGTGAATTGTGCACATTTACGTGTATGGTAAAAACAAATTACTCCTATTTAGTCGGTTAGTTTTTATTTTTTTTTGGTGTATTGATTATGTTCTTGAAAGATAGAAAGATAGAAACAAAAACACTCACAAAGACTTCTGCATTTGTACATTTTAAAACTGACAAAAGTATTCGACGGTTAAAAACTATTTGCGAAGTGATTGTTATTCATCTGTTTTCAATAATATTACAGGTGACAATGGAAATAAACCAACAAACAAGTCAAGTACAGGTAACTTGTTTATATTTTAAATCACACACGAAAATTTCTAGAAAGAAGCTCCACCGCACTTACAAAATACAAAATGTGCTACGGTCAACACTTTTAAACCCCAATAAAGTTACAAAAAGATACTTTATATTCTTTGAAGTACAACAAACCACCTGATCCCTACATCTAAATACAGACTAACAAATAATTGAAAGTGCTATTGTCATAATTGGATAGATGTATCATTTCCTTCAATACCACCAACTAGTTCTGAAAAATCTTGTATCAAAATCTTTTTTTTAATTACTGTACGTTGTTTGATTTCATAATGTATTGAAACCTTTAAAAGTTCACGGCCATTTTTTTTTAAGTATTACTCCTTAAGTTTAAACACATCCAAATGTGAAGCTGGTTATGTGCATTCACCAATTAAAGGACACATACGACAAAATGTACTGCACAAGTGCACTGCAGGAAAAAACTCCGTTTCAAACCGCCGCTTTACACGTTCAAAATTTATGAATAACAACTTTTTATTCCTACCTTTTATACTGTACCCGAGAACTTATTACCGGAAAACAGTTACTCTGGAGCGCACTTTAATTAAGTCGAGTACATGAGAAATACAAAATAATGAATTATGTTTTTTTATGGTAAGTCGTGATAAAATTATAGGATAATCATTAGGATAAATTCACATTGCATAACATAATTAATGATGTATTTTAAGGTTACATCATCGGAGGAGTTTGTGCGGCAGTTGTCGTAGCAGGTATCATTGTGGCAGTGTTTGTCATCAGGAGGTATCTATTTCTATTATTTGTTTTTGTTATTTTCAAGAAATTGGTCTTGTTTTATCGTCGTTAATATCATGTATTGATGATTAAGGGTTCATGGTTTATTGTTCTAACTCTTAGACTACTTCAGCCGGACTAAGTTCATTATGTCTTATATATAACTTGATATTTCAGGGGCATTACAACTGATGTTATATAATAAAAGCATGTAAAATTAGGTTGTAAATGTTTTTTAACCAATTACTGATTGAATGTCAATACATGAGCTTCTACTTTATAAATTTGATTTGAGTTAAATTTAAAATGTTCTTGATATGGAAAACGCAAAATTAATGTTTACGCAGTACAAAAGTACTGACATAAATAAAGGCAACAGTAGTATACCGATGTTCAAAAGTCATAAATCGATTGAGGAAAAAAACAAATCCGGGTTACAAACTAAAACTGAGGGAAACACCTCAACTATAAGAGGAAAACGAAACAACAGAACACTGAAGTGGTACAAAAAACAAACGACAATGCAACAGACATAGAAACGAACTACTAGATAACGACTGCCATAAAAGTCATTTATGACTTGGTGCAGGACATTATAAGAACAAATGTTGGGTTGAACCTGGTTGTATGGATAGTCAATTTTCCGCGCTTTATGGCAATGTTAAATATACCGCTTAAATGACAACATTACGTAAAAAAGTCAAATTAAAACTATATGTGCTGTATTTTTGTTACAATTGTTTCTATTTCTGAAATAGAATAAATATTTGCTATTACAGGAGAAGGCTATCCTCAAATGATGCAAACAGAACAGTACACGGTGCAGAAAATCCTATGTATAGTGTCATGTATGATGATGCATCAGTACCACCCGTAGGTGCTGATATTCAGATAAATGATATGTATGAACCGACGAAGTATTTTGCGAATGGAGAATCCATGTCTTAATCATCTGAATTTAACAATGAAAATTAGATCTGCAAAAACAAATGAATAGTTGAATTTATATGAGTGCTAAGTTATTTAATGTTTAGATGCTTGTTTCGTTTTATATTTTACGTTCTTATGTATTAATTATTGTTTCTTTGTCTTACATATGTTTGTGTATTATGTTATATGTTTTAAGTATGTAAATAATGACGTAAAAGCGCAGTAGCTGTTGTTGTATATATTAAAAACGACTTTAAATAATATTTTTACACAAATGTTTTATGTTCATGTATGCCTTTTTTTTTTTACTAATATGATTGTTTAATTGACACTATATATTTTGGGAAATTTGATAACTCCTTTCTTAAGAGTCAACACATCGCAATAGAGTAATTGGCACAAACAGACTGCCGGAAATATGTTTTTTGCTAGAATCGATTGATAATATTTTGTTTCAACGTCTGTTTACTCGATCGTTCATTACAATTTTGCAGTCGCACTTGTGCTATGTGGATGTTGAATTACTAACGTCAGATAGTATAAGCAAAGACACAAATTCAATAACTATAAATAAAATTGAGATAGGAAATGGGGAATGTGTCAAATCGACAACAACCCGACCATAGAGCAGACAACAGCCAAAGGCCACCAATGGGTTACATTTTTTTAAAAACAAATAACCTGTCATTTTGGAAGATTTAGAGAACCCAAAGGATTTTCTTAAAAAGAAATTCAGTAGTCACGTATTTTATGGTAACATTTTGCCAATTCAAATTATCAAACATACCATTTATCAACTTTGAAGTCTAAAATTACTTAAACAATGTCAAAAGATACAGGAAGTAACAACTGAAAACTGCATTTACCAAAAAATAAATGTATCAAGCAAAATATGGAACTTCTAATCAAATTCAAAGGAAGAAGTCCATACAATTTGTAAAAAACAACATCTCGTTATTAAGGAGGGATACACGTGTTAACAACTCGGTTTGTAAAGTTCTGTTGGAAAATGGATGCTGTTTTTAGGATCTAGTTTTATGTAACCCAGTATTTAATTCTAAACTGTGCTCGTTTGCTACTATATTCAAACATTACACTACATGAATACTGTATACTTCTTTTTATATATGTGAGATATAAAGTTTTATAAATTATTCAGTCATCTAGACTAAAACGATTGATATAAACTGAAAAAAAAATGTAAGCTGGGACGTATTTTTTGTCTCCTTAGATTAAAGTAAATTAAAAATACATTTTCAATTTCACACGAGAGGAGATTTTTTCTACAAATCTATAATCAAAGGGACACCAAAAATAAAATGAAAATTCCTCACGGAATCAGTTGTATACTGTTAAAAAGAGAAAACAATCATCAATGGATCAATACCTAGCAATCACACCCGTCACTAAGGCAAGTCAGATGAAAATAATGTGTAACGCATGCGTCTCCCTATCCCACTGCTTCACAGGATTGCAAATAACTTTTTTGATCAATTCTGGAGAGACGCATTAAGACACAAGCAATGTCCATTATACACTGCAAAAGGGATACACCCAGTCGGAAACCTTTGTGAACGATGAAGAAGACATAAACAAGAGAAACAGAAATGATTCTTTCAGCATTGTTACAATTGCCTGGTTTGTTTTCCTTCAGTGAGATACTTGACGGTAATGATGAAGATATTACATCGTTTCTGATTCTTAATATGACTACAAACTGTATTTGTCATGCAGGCTAATCTCTCGAGAAAGCACGAATTAAATCAAATTCCCCAAAATCATTCAATTAAACATCAGAGTGAATGGAAGATACGAGAGAACGATGTCAAAAACATATTCAGAAAGGCACACCGAACAACATATTTGTTAAAAATTGTCTTCATTCTGAATAAAAAAATATTTTCCTTATTTCAAATCTCATGGTGCTAGCTTCGGGTGTTCTTGTTAAAGATTGTTTAATAAACTCGTTTCGCTGTAAATGACATAGCTAATAACCAAACTCAAGTTACGTAGACCCTTATAGTGATAAGAGCAGGCATGATAATAAAAAAATGATATTAAAGGGCTTGTTAACCAACAAATGATCCCTTTTCATTGTAAATATAATGTTGTAATGACTTTATTTTGGTTGATAGATGTAACTATATATATATATATATATATGTCATCGTACTGTGTTAGACTATCTACGTGTAATATTTGTCTAGCTGATAGCATACGGATTGTCTACATAACTTACCGAAACTTCCAAATAAATTCTATTGTTGATAAACATGGATAAATTATATACTTTCATCATACTGCTGTTATTTTTGCAACCTTGTGAACCATGGTTTTTTGATGGGGTTTTTGAGCATGGTAGGTAGATTACTATTACTAGATCATCTATAGCTTGCATCGAATCTATCTACAAGTTAGTACACAAAAAATATTAAGGTACTGGCAGGTCACGAATTACAGTTTTACTTTTAGAGTCAATTTTAATTGTAATAGTTTTTTATCATACGTTCTAATCAATCTATTCTAATCATTAACATTAACGAGAGAACATCTTTTCAATTGGGGCGACATTTATTTCTGGAACAACTTTCGACTTAAAATAGCATTTGAAGACCGTCATTATCATGATAAGTATTTGGACTAGGAAGGTAAAAATACTTGTGAATTTTTTAATATCGTTCCATATACTCGTATAAATTTTCTTAAATATAATATAATTTTGCTTAATTCTTAACTTCCAAAAAGAAAATGTTCTGCGATGCCCTCATAACATTCCAAGAGATAACTACTTGTTTGCATACCATGATACATGTATTCAGCTGATACGTGACGAACACTCGTGGTATGACGCAAGACGATCGTGTACTAAAAATACTTTTATATTTTTCATTGTTTAAATTCATTACCCAATAGGAAATGTTCAGCGGTGCCCTCAGAGCATTCCAAGAGATACATTCTTGTATGCCCTCAATGATACATGTATTCAGCTGATACGTGAGGAACACTCCTGGAATGATGCACGACAATATTGTACACAACATCACGGAGACTTGGTGGTGATACAAGACATGTCAAAACAACAATTTATCATGAATGCCTTAAAAACATCAGGCTGGATTAAGAATAGCATCTGGATTGGTGGCACTGATAGAGAAAAGGAAGGACACTGGAAGTGGGTAAATGGTAAGCTCGATCACTTATATGTACAGTGCATTCAAATAAAGTCATGTCAATTGAATTCATTAGACAATCTGATTTACAAATATGTGTTTTAAAATAAAACGCTAAAGAAGAATTTTATCATCTCATTATTTGTAATTATAAAGATTTACGAATTGACAAAAAAACAATTTATTATAACAGAACTCATGCTTTTGGCTGTTATAAAACAACAAGTGTTATAATTTATAAAAAAGTTTAAATAAAAACTTTCTTACCGGAATTTGTGTTTCGTAGCCAGTCCTTTAGAATACACATATGCTATATTCAACAAGTAATTATTGTCTTGTCAATACACTTGCATATGCATCCATTATAAACCTAAAAAATGTATGGTTTCAGATTAATACTTCTATAAAATTAGATGCAGATATTAGAAAAGCTACATAACTATTGTTTATTCGTATTAAAGCAAATGAAATAGTAACATTTACAATGTTCTTCATTATCTAAAAATCCTTATGTCTCACTATATTTTAAACCTTATAAAAATCTGTGTGAATGACTGTACTAGTATTTTGTTTTCTATCCATTAAAGGATTATTCTCCAAACAAATTTTTATAGGACAAAAAATGACCTGGAGTAACTGGGAGAGAGGACAGGGACCAGTAAACAGAGGTTTTCTATTCTCAGGTGGACAATTTGAAGATTGCGCCGTGATTCGCAAAGATGATGGATATAAATGGCATGACTACGCCTGCAACCTTCCATCATACCGTTACGGCAGTATATGTGAATACAGTAAGTATGAATTATTATTCATTAAGTTATTCCAATATATTTTTTTTGTAGCTTGGATAAACTATTTGTACATTTACAAAATAAATCTAAGAAGCGGTTAAATGTGTCTTTCCGCAATGAATTGTCATGTCCTACTGACACAAACATTTTAAGTATTAGTAGTTATATATGCTATAACATTCTAACATTTGATGATGTACATTTTGTTTCTTCGTTGGAAATGAAATGTATTCCTTGCTGCACCAATTCACACATAAGTAAGATCCAAAGTGATTTATTATACAGTGAAAGAAAAAAAAATAATTCTAAATTCCATTTTAAACGTAGAAAACCATGAAAAAACGTTGACGACGTCACGGTCACATGACTAAATTACGTCTATGGGCTCATAACAAAATAACGTCAGCCAATCAGAAGACGCGTTACATCCAAAATTAAATTATAGGACAATAAACATAGAATAAGTATGTTGTAAAGATTATCTTTATTCTATGTCAACTTTCTGAATTTGTTTTGTACAAAAGTTGAATGAAAGATATCAAAGGGACAGTCAAACTCATAATGAACTGACTAAAAAAAAATAGCTAAAAGAAAGAAAAAGACAAACAGACAAACAATGGCACACAACGCACAACATATAAAACCAAAGACTAAGCAAAACGAACACTTCCAAAAAACCCGGGATGATGTCAAGTGCTACAGAGGAGTAAGCAGATCCTGCTCCTCATGTGGTACCCGTCATGTTGCTCAAGTTATTACAAATCCTGTAAATTCAAGTAATCATAACTTCTCGTGTGAGATTTAACAGTAAGTTTCTTTTTTTGAATGCCACGAATTGCCTTTTTTTTTTAGGAGAATTGGTTGAATAATGGCATAAGCGACAAATTTAGTTTATTCATATACTTTATTCATACCTTTTTTCGTTTATTGAATGCTATTAGTTCTGTTCAACAGACTTTAACCAAACCGCTCCTAGATCAACGACTGTTATGCCTAAAACCATAACCATATCTGTTGAAACTCGCCCCTCAACTACTATCTCACCATCTAGGTCGTCTACTATTCTTTCAAAAACAACTCCACCACAGACAACAATATCAACTAAACCGAAGCCAACCAATACACTAAGAAATTCACCTGCAACGACAATCGATCCAACATCAGCTGATTTAACCACCTTGTCAACAATGACACATGTATCGAGCACTTTGTATACAACACATGAAATGATAACACGTGAAATGAAAACCTCGTCAATGACACCACATGGAAAAACTACTAAGACGTCTACATCACCTGCAACAGCTACACAGAAATCAGCAATAATATTACCAACCACTAAGTCCACAAAGATACCTGCACAAACCACTAAAATGAGTACTGCATCAACGTCCTTTCGAGCTACAACGCCTTTTCCAACGACTTATGTATCTACAACAATAACAACTAACGTAATTTCAACTACATTGTCAAGAACTAAGTCCACTTTATCCGCAACAGCAAATCAACATACACCATCTTCGACAATATCTAATTTATCCTGGCGAACGACGAAAGCTGATTTGACTTTTTCTCCGACACCAATTCCAACATTAAGACCACCGAAGTCTTGGTTGACAACTTCTCCTAGACCTACTCCAACAATGATACCGACAAAGGCTACGCCGACAACCGACCAAGTAACGAGAGAAAATACAAATAGAACTACACTTCCAATTCTCACTACACATACACACAACAATAAAGTCGGTAAGTAACCCTATAAATATGTAGACCCTGGATGATAATATATGTTAAAAAGTTAAATCATAAAAATACCGAACTCCGATGAAAACGAAAAGTCCCTAATCAAATGGCAAAATCAAATGATAAAACAGATCAAACGAATAGACAGCAACTGTCATATTCCTGACTTGGTACAGGTATTCAAATGTAGACAATGTTGGATCAAACACGGTTCCACAGCGCCAAACCCCTCACTTACACGACAGTCGCATCAAATTCTATTACATTTACAGCAGCGTATGGACAAAACAGACATAATAGGTCACATATTCAAAATATTGATACATCAGTCATCACTGTGTAACTATTTCAAAACCAACAAATGTTTAACTAAAAAACACAAAAAGCATCTATCAAATTTAAAACCACATTCATTGCTTCGCATGTATGACGTCAGAAAATGTAAACCTCACATAGGAAGAAATATAAAATAACTGTGTCGTTCAAAGTATTAAAAAAAAAAAGGTTTACATGGCGAGTGGTGGTAGACAGGGTTTTAAAAATCAAAAGTTTTATTAGAACTAATTTCAGAAACAAACCGAGATTTAAAATCATTCAGAAGTTCTTTAGAATTTTGAAGAATCTACATATAGTTAAAACCACTACGCGAGTAAAATAATTTAGTCGTTCAAAGTAAATATTCCTTGTTCCTGTTTATTTAAATGGTTGTCTTATATAATAATATAATATAGAAAGCAGTGATCACCATATGGATAGTGTTTGTGTATGTCACCGGATAAATGTATTCATTGTGTTTTGTAAATTGTTTTCAGTATTTTATTTATCTGTTATTTCATTATTATATGTATACATTCATACCATTATCATATTTCATATTTATATCATTTTCATATTTATATTTACATTGACAAATGACGAGAAATAGTTTCGCGCGGCGTATTTAGAAACAGACAATTGCGTGAACACTATGTTTAATTTCTATAACTTAATATTTATATCGCGGCATTATTATATTAATTATATTAATTAAAGCTGTAGATAAGAATACGGCATGTTATTAACATTTAAATTGTATATATGAATAAAATACTTAATGCATGAACTGAAAGCGCCGCAGCACTTATCCTATATACAACTAATAAAACCCTTTTTGGAGTGAGTCGATATATATCAAGAAGATCGGACAATGATAGTCGTCACTACAGGTACTGGTAAAATATTTATTATGTTATCATCTTTTGTTTATATTTCGCTTTAATAAAACATTTATTAGATTTGTAAGTATAGTTTTGAATGCCTATTTAAAAGAATTATCATTAAACATGTTAAAAGTCAGATCAATTATCTATTGCTTGCTTATATTTAGATGTTATATCGTTCGTGTTTTCCGAAACAGATTGTCAATTGTTGCATATAAATTGTGATTTACAAATGTATATCAACAGAGTAACACTTTATTTAATGCAGGAAATCTTTCGCTGCAGTTGTCAAAAAATTATCGGTACATTACATTTTTTATGGTAATCATGGTAATAGTGTTGCAGGTGATTGGTAAAGTATGATTTTCATAATTGGATAAATATATTATTTCTTAATTATCTCAGAAAATTCTTTATAAAAATGTACACTTTAAATTCATAGAACTCTGTTCTCCGATATTATTTAAGGGACACTTGTAAAGTGCAGTTTCATTTTTTTAGAATATTAATATAAAAGTACTACAATTCCGATCGTGTAGCTGTTTCTGTACATGTACTTAATAGACAAAATATATGGCTATATAGTTTGTATGAGTGAGCAGTGTTAACATCAATTTCCGTACAGCGCTCGTTTCCTTTCCGTATACTTAATACACTATAATACAATGACGTCATATTTAGTGTAGTGATACGAAGTAAGTACGGAACGGATGTGAGCTCTGCGCCTGAGATTGTGTTAACATGACCCGTTGCCATACATAGTTCTTCAAATTCTTGTCAAACCTAACCATGCTAATCAAATTAAAATCATGAATAAAGAGCTACACTATTTTACCGAGAACTTTTCCAGCGAATAACTCTCGTTTGTAATTATTTAAAGCACTATAAATGGAAGAAAGTTTATGTGCAGTAGATGGTTTCCGACTGCTTATTCTTCGGTAAGTCATTTTGTTATCATATTGAATAATACTATAAAGATAAACATTTAGAAACAATATTTGGAAAAATGTTAACTTAGTTTTGTATTTTAAATACTACTAGAACACCATCGGTTGAGTATGTGTGCTTTGCTATTATAACTCATTAACTTGTTTAACTTTGCCTTTACATATTTGTATTAAGTTTGAAAGCATCCCTTTATAAAATGAAGAGTGCTTTTATCATTCGAATCATACCAATACCAAAGTCCTGACGGCTAAGCAAAAGGAACACTAGATGATGACCAAATGTTCACTAACAGTAGTGCAATCTCCGGCGCAGAGTTCATATCCGTTCCATACATGCTCCGCAATACTGCACTTAATATATTGAGTATAGTGTTACAACGTATTGAACGGAACGGATATGTGATTTCTGCGCCGGAGATTTGCAGTAGTGCAGACTTGATTACAGGAAAACAACGCATAACATTAATATTAATCCGCAAAACACTGTTATCGCAAGAACTTTAATAAATTCTGTTAAAGAACAAAGTTTGAAACGCCCAAATTTATTCAAAATATTGAGTCATGATAAATATGTTGGCTACCTTAGATTTTAAATCGCAAAACACTGTTATCGCAAGAACTTTAATTAATTCTGTTAAAGAACAAAGTTTGAAACGCCCAAATTTATTCAAAATATTGAGTCATGATAAATATGTTGGCTACCTTAGATTTTAATTCGCAAAACACTGTTATCGCAAGAACTTTAATTAATTCTGTTAAAGAACAAAGTTTGAAACGCCCAAATTTATTCAAAATATTGAGTCATGATAAATATGTTGGCTACCTTAGATTTTATTTTGTCTCTCCTTTGTTTTCTGAAAATTGATCAACTATGATTCATACGTATTCCTCGATGTATGTTATAAGCGTCTTTGCAATTTTGTCTGTTCAATAAGAGACGTCAACAAGAATTTTCTAGCAATTTTAAAATGGTCCGTTATTGTGTATTTTTTTTTTTTTTTTTTTATTTCCCACGATTCTGCTTATTTAAAGTAATGACCGGGTAAGGTTATTTTCTTCCTAAACTACTGTATAGCGTCACCATTGGATATAAGTACCTCCGAAGCGGTAGAAAATAAAACAAATGCGAATCCAGGTAAAGTCAAATTAATATTTCCATGATTATATTCTTACCTTTTTCTGACAAGTAAAGTTTTGTGACAGTATTTTCTAAGATAGAATACGTTTAATTTAGGGTGATTCTCTTTTCAAATTGTCAGAATCGGATGGGAGGTACCTGTTCAACGTAGCATGAAACGAGTTCAAAAGTAATAAAAACGCATCTATCATTCACCATACACGTGCAGTATTCGTAGAACGAATGCTTTGAACATTTGAAGTTGAATAACACAGTATTTCGAAATAAGCAACAACGTGTATGTCAATATAGCGAAAAAAATCTACAGATATATGGGGCCATTGTTGTTTAATGTACGGGTATTAGAATATGTACTTTTGCAATCATTGGTTCTTTGCTTCGGGATAAACTCTATCCGGTGTTAATGATATTCTGCGATAAAATTAGATAAAATTTAAAAAGGATAGTAAATATTTGCCTTTTTTTCAAGTCCTATTTTGGTACATCCGACGTTCCAAGAACTATTTCTCTCGTATAGGTGTAATACCAACATTGAGTTCCCCTGCTTGTCTTTGTTGAATTTGAACTTTTGTAAGGGTTCAGCAGAACCCAGTGTCTCGCCTACTTTTGCTGCTAATCGCAGGCTCAACAAAAATGAGAAAAAAAAACAAATAAAAATATTTCCCTCGATAGGCAGAAAAGTATTGATGCGTCAAATGAAAACAAGTTTCCTTTGAAATTATATTAGAAAAAAAACATTATATGGTTACCCTTGATATATAGTTCTAAAAATATATATTTATCCTTCTGTTGCATGGAATCTTTTGATTGTAAAAAGCTTCTGTCCAAGTTTGGTAAAAATCCAGGATAGTTTATGAATCTCATAAATGTTTTAAAACTTTAACTGCAGACTGCATGTAATATTAAATGAAAGAAAAAACTAAGTTCATTTATAAGTTAAAAATAGGTACAACATTTTAACAAAATTTCCTTCTAGATACTAGCTTTTGATCATAAACAAGCTTTGGTTAAAGTTTTTAAAATTTTAATAACTTTCTTAAACTATCCTGGATTTGTACCAAACTTGGCAAGAAGCTTTTTCGACAAAAGTCTAAGGCTCGATAACAATTGTACATAATGTAAATATTGCCAATTTTCATTCCTACACGGCTTTTTATTAGTTCACTCAATACGTTGTTGATGTAAACCTGATATAGGTGAATGGAAATGATTCTACCTTGTCGTACTCCTTGTTGTATTGGAAATTTGTCACTTATTTCACCTTTCCATTTTATTTTTGAGGACATGTCTGTATAAAGATATATGACCATGGACCAAAGTTTTGGATGTATGCCACATTCATACAGTTTATCTTGAAGAATGATGTGAGAAACCACGTCAAATACAGTTTGGCTGTCTACCGCAATCATATATAACGGTTTTAAAGTTACGTGTTTGGATTCTGATTTACATTCTGCTACGAGAAAGGCAGATACAAGAATAGAGACCCCTTCTGTAAAACCAAATTGCATGTTTGCTTGGATAAAGTTTTTGGTAAGACGTTGTAACAGAACATATTCAAATAGTTTGGTGATTGTTGGTGTCACTGTGATTCCTCTCTAACTTTCTACTAATGTTGGATCCTTCAGCTTTTTTAGTACTGGGTTTGTAATTCCAGTCTTAAAGAAAAGCGGATTTGTTTTGTAGCTCTGATTTTATTAAAGATGGAGGTGAAAATTGGTGAAAGAACTCTTCTAGCAGTTTTGAGATTGAACATTACACATAAGAAAATAACCATTACTGGAAATTAACCAATTAAATGTTTTTACCTTTTTCCGTGTGGACAAGCTTTTCTCAACATTTGCTCAGTTTATCAAATTGTTTTATAGGAGCATCATGTAAATAACACTGGTGCTTTGAAACACACCAAATAAATGTTTATGACCCAGCATTTTTTTTTATCACAGTTAAAAGTAGGATCAAATTCAAGGTAATATTTTGTTCGACCCTTTTTCGTATGCAACCGGATGTGACGTACTTTGACTTGATGGTATTTCACCTATATGCACTTAAAAGTATGTAAATTTTTTACAGGTCATAAAACCATAAAGATTGTCGCCTTAATTTGAAATGAGGACAAAAGAGCTTAAACGACTTGAAACTTTGGAATTTAATAAACAATGTCATGTAGAAAACGTCGGGGACAAAAGAAGCTGGGATCCTTCCTATATCAGGAATCTGCAGGTGTAATCTGTAAATTGAGGTAAAACATTTGAATGTACTTTCCTGAAAATTTCAAAATGTTTTTTTTAGAAAGAAAGGAATATTGAAGAGTGGAAACCATGCCACAGGAGATAATTGTTTTTTTTTAGTGTAAACAATATTTTATTCAGAAACAGATAAATAAATACAATACATTGATTGGAAAAGTGACAAGTCACTTATACAAATTCTTCTCCTTAATTTTTTTTTAAATATGCAGCGTCCACCCAACCGTTGGATACGTGATGTATGGGAGGAAAGGACAACACTTTCCAACTATCTATGTTGAAATGCAATAGTAGGAGAAAAACGTTGTCCATAGTCATGGTAGATAAAAAAAAAATGTACTTAGCCATATATTTGCCTTCATGATATTTGATAAATAATTTGAAATCTCATAAAGAATACATGTGTCACGTTATGTCACCAGCACCATTGTGTGAACTCTAAATCATTTAAACTGAACCATGTAAATATGGACCTAAACATTTCTCATGGAATTTATTCACATCGGTAAAAAAACATAACCCTCACAGAGATTTCATATTATTAAATCTGAAAACGGTTGAAATAAAAGTAATTTTAACAATCCACATATAATCCATCACATTTTTTTTTATTAAAAATAATACCAAGTAAAAACGACCGGGGTATGATGAAAGTACCAAATGTTTGAGAGTCACTTTGGATTTCCATGGTAATTGGTCACAAATTTCTTTTTACACAACTTTTATTATAGCAATTCATAATGTGGATCCGCTATACCTTTGGAATAAAATATAAGCGATGAATTATGTATCAATGCATACAGACGATACTGATATGCACGTTGCAATTTTGTACTACAATTACGTGTATGGTTGTATATGGTTATTTAACTCCTTTCCCTTTGTTAAAGTTGCATGATAACTTTTGTTGCTGCTAATTAAGCTATATTGTGAAAACGGAATCGATAAATCTATGATTTATTATTTGCAGAACAGAGTTTATTACCAGTAAACAATGCGATCATTAGTTTCGTATTGTTTAAGAAATAATTGACGCAAGCTATACTTTATTGTAGTTTTTACATGGATATGTTTATATTCGTGAATATCTTTGCCCGAGCATATAGTGAGGGCTAAAATAATACGAATATAATGCCTACCCATGTTAAAACTACAAAACAGAATAGCTTGCATCAATTATTTCGATTCTGATTAGCACACTTAAGGTAATTTCTATGTTTGATGTGTATGAGTGTAGAAGGTTTGTGTAGGCTCTTCCTCGAAACTCCTTTTTTTGTTTGTAAACCAGCACATGACTGGCATTGTGATTTTTCAGAGGGAGGAGTATGAATAGCCAGCATGAACGTATGTCGTATCTAAGTCAAATATGTCCATTTCTAATTGCAACACATTACAGGTTTAATAAATAAATTAGTAACAACATGTACATCATTTAAATGAGTTTGGAAGAATTTTAAGTTAATGAAATATATCAAATGCATGCCAATTTGATAAAATTCATTATTTTGCAGTAGTCAATATACGCATGTGCAAACACATTGTATTGGATTTAGAGCAGGGGTTTATTCACAAGGCGAAAGAAGCACGTTATATTAGAATTTCGGACATTGTGGGCACCAGCTTGAAACGGTGTATAGTGTCTACTTTTTCAAATTATATTAACAATCGGGTTCAACAAATGTTATCCGATGGCCCGCATATTCTATTTTCTACAACCAACTTTTAAATTCGTGTTTGATATCGGGGAAAAAAATCAGACAACACAGGGTCTGTTCATTTAGATTTTCAGCCTTTAGGCCGTTTTGGTAACAATATCATATCTTTAAAATTTGCCTTAAAATCTAAAATTGTAATCTCCATGTCGAACACAAACTAACTGTTTTTATTTTCAACATTAACTTATAAATTACCACCTTAATCTGATTAATATTTTTATAAAGTTTCTTGTTTCAATTTGCAGTGTTGAAACGTGTTTTGCTATGAATGCTGAGGAGTGTATAATTTGGACAAGCAACAGTGGATTTATTATCAGCCTGAAGATATTTGTCAACAGCATCACGTTTTTTGAGCTGTGGTCGACGAATTATATGTTCAACAGGCAGTGCTTACTGAAAAATATTGATCCGTCAAATGAAAACAAGTTTCCTTTGAAATTATATAAGAAGAAACATTATATTTAGATGGTAACCTTTTACACATAGTTCTAAAAAAATATGTGTCCTTCTCATGCATGGAATCAACCAATTCGCCAAATCCCATGAATTTTACTAACCCTTTCGGAATCCGAATAAAATCTCCTGACTTCATATATGTCATACAGAAAAATAAGGTTCACCACTTGACGGCGTTAAACCAATCATATCGTAACTAATTACATTAACTCGAGATGCGTAAACGCGTTAACGCCTATAGTTGTATTGTTTGCTTTAATTTCAACTTTAAATATTACACATAAGTAAATACTGATTTTGTTTTTTTTGTTTTTGTTCATTTTTTTTCAGATGGTCAACATTTAACTAATTTAGCCAAAACAAAAAAATAAAATTGACATGTACATACATGACGCATATACCCATGTTTACACTACAGTTATAACAATTCGTGTTGTCTTAATCTACCAAACATAGTAAGTAAAATCACAATTATACTGAACTTCGAAATTCAAAACGAAGTTCCTAATCAGATGGCAAAATCAGAAGCTCAAACACACAAACTAATGGATGACAACGGTAAAATTTCTGAGGTTGTACGGGCATTGTCTCATGTGGATTGATCTTGGTTTTATTCTAGCTATTCCTCTCACTTGTATGTAAACGCCTCAATTTCCACCTCGCTTTTCTTCACACTCGTATAGGGACTGAAAATAAGTTTAAATTTTGTATTTACATTTTTATAACAAATGTTTCAATTGATAACCACATTAATAACAATACCACTTCGTTGTCAGGCAAATGTCTTCTTTTTGTATTCTGCATAAAACAATTAAAAAAGTAAACAACAAGTTATTAATTTGATGCGTCCAGAACATTTTGTTGGATTTATCTTAATCAGGAACACAAAGCCAAATACTTGAAAGTCAAGGATATGTAAGGAACGAAACCGTTGCAGAGCTTTAAACCAAAAAGGACCTTAAAAATTCTAAAATCTATAAAAGGCCTTTTTTGCCTTAAGGAGTTGAAACCTTAATATCAGTATAATTTATAAATTTATAAAGGGCTTATATTAGATAGTTTGTTATAAATCATGCCAGCACCGAAGTACCAACTACTAAGCTAAACTGATACTCCACCAGTATTGGTATCGAAACATTCGCATAGAAAATGAAAACAACCTTTTTAAATTGATGCGTACGAAGCGCTTTTCTTGATTTCGTAAACTTCGACTTACACGAGTTTCTAAGCCTCGTTCAAAATCTTTAATATTTTATGTGACCTTGAATTGCATATTTATGAAATAAATCAAGCAGTGACGTCTTTAGCTGTCATGAACGTAAGAGGAAGCATTAATTTATTAGCTGACAGATGATATTATACCATAATAAGTCTACACGGAAATCATATCTAGGTATTGTATACATGCCCTAATTGTTTATCATACAATTTCTGTTTTATCAAATCTTTTCTTGCTGTCTCTAACTATCTTGAAAAGATGCAAAAATACCTGAAAACTTATTTCCCTTTGACCATAACGAGACAGATAAGACTTATTCGAAAAAAAAAGAAGTAAAATCACAAAAATACTTAACTTAGAGGAAGATCAATTGGGAAAGTCCATAATCACATGGCAAAATCAAATAACAAAACGCATTAAAAACGAATGGACAAAAACTGTCATAATCCTGACTTGGTACAGGCATTTTCAAATTTTACGAGTTTCTAAGCCTCGTTCAAAAACTTTAATATTTTATGTAACCTTGAATTAAATATTTATGAAATAAATCTAGCAGTGACGTCTTTAGCTGTCATGAACGGAAGAGGAAGCATTAATTCATTAGTTGACAGATGATATTATAACATAATAAGTCTACACTGAAATCATATCTAGATATTGTATGTATTCCCTAATTGTTTATCATACAATTTCTGTTTTATCAAATCTTTTCTTGCTGTCTCTAACTATCTTTAAAAGATGCCAATATACATGAAAACTTATTTTCCTTTGAAAATAACGAGACAAATAAGTCAATCGGGGAACAGTCTGTAGCCAGTTGAATTTAATAACAACAGAACTTTTATCTAGGACGAATATTAGAAGTAACATTTTTCCTAAAGGCAGTTAAATAAGAAACATCTCATTATGTCTCAAAAATACCAGTTTCAGCGAGTATCATTGGTCTGAAGGGCACAAGTGTGCTTCTTTTCATAAGCAGTTTGAAAAGACCTGAGAAAAGAACTCGTTAAAAAAATCAAACAATAGACTCATCAAATCTTTTATTCGCCGACTTTCGAATTCCATCGTACAAAAGTACATAAGAAAAAATTGACATGTACATACATGACGCATATATCCATGTTTACACTACAGTTATAACACTTCATGTTGTCTTAATCTACCAAACATGATAAGTAAAATAACAATTATACTGAACTTCGAAATTCAAAACAAAGTTCCTAATCAGAAGCTCAAACATATCAAACTAATAGATAACAACGGTAAAATTTCTGAGGTTGTACGGGCATTGTCTCATGTTGATTGATCTTGGTTTTATTCTAGCTATTCCTCTAACTTGTATGTAAACGCCTCAATTTCCACCTCGCTTTTCTTCACACTCGTATAGGGACTGAAAATAAGTTTAAATTTTGTATTTACATTTTTATAACAATTGTTTCAATTGCTAACCACATTAATAACAATACCACTTCATTGTCAGGCAAATGTCTTCTTTTTGTATTCTGCATAAAACAATTAAAAAAGTAAACAACAAGTTATTAATTTGATGCGTCCAGAACATTTTGTTGGATTTATCTTAATCAGGAACACAAAGCCAAATACTTGAAAGTCAAGGATACGTAAGGAACGAAACCGTTGCAGAACTTTAAACCAAAAAGGACCTTAAA
The DNA here is from genome assembly GCF_963676685.1 of Mytilus edulis. Taxonomy (NCBI): domain Eukaryota; kingdom Metazoa; phylum Mollusca; class Bivalvia; order Mytilida; family Mytilidae; genus Mytilus; species Mytilus edulis. The sequence goes on along the minus strand of NC_092356.1, from coordinate 20,881,907 downwards.
AATTCTAAAATCTATAACAGGCCTTCTTTGCCTGAGGGAGTTGAAACCTCAGTATCAGTATAATTTATAAATGTATAAAGGGTAATTTTAAATAGTTTGTTATAAATCATATCAGCACCGAAGTACCAACTAATAAGCTAAACTGATAGTCCACCAGCATTGGTATCGAATCAGTTACATAAAAAATAAAAACAACCTGTCTGTAAATTGATGCGTACGAAGCGCCTTTCTTGATTCCGTAAACCTCAACTTACACGAGTTTCTAAGCATCGTTCAAAAAGTTTAATATTTTATGTGACCTTGAATTGCATATTTATGAAATAAATCAAGCAGTGACGTCTGTAGCTGTCATGAACGGAATAGGACGTATTGATTTATTAGTTGACAGATGATATTATAAAATAATAAGTCTACACGGAAATCACATCTAAATATTGTATACATTCCCTCATTGTTTATCATACAATTTCTGTTTTATCAATTTGAAATCTTTTCTTGCTGTCTCTAACTATCTTGAAAAGATGCCAACATTCCTGAAAACTTATTTTCCTTTTACAATAACGAGACAGATAAGACTTATACGAGTTTCTAATCCTCGTTCAAAAACTTTAATATTTTATGTGACCTTGAATTGCATATTTATGAAATAATTCAAGCAGTGTCGTCTTTAGCTGTTATGAACGGAAGAGGAAGCATTAATTTATTAGTTGACAGATGATATTATAATATGATAAGTCTACACAGAAACCATATCTAGATATTGTTTACATTCCCTAATTGTTTATCATACAATTTCTGTTTTATCAAATCTTTTCTTGCTGTCTCTAACTATCTTTAAAAGATGCCAAATGAATATACCTGAAAACTTATTTTCCTTTGAAAATAACGAGACAAATAAGTCAATCGGGGAACAGTCTGTAGCCAGTTGAATTTAATAACAACAGAACTTTTATCTAGGACGAATATTAGACGGAACATTTTTCCTAAAGGCAGTTAAATAAGAAACATCTCATTATGTCTAAAAAATACCAGTTTCAGCGAGTATCATTGGTCTGAAGGGCACAAGTTTGCTTCTTTTCATAAGCAGTTTGAAAACTTTTTGAACTCGCTAAAAAAATCAAACAATAGACTCATTAAATCTTTTATTTGCTGACTTTCGAATACCATCGTACAAAAGTACAAAAGAAATAAAAAGTATGTATATATATATATAAGCCTTTTTCTTATCTTCAGTAGCTTAAGAAAGATACACAACTGTTTTTTTTTTGTTTCTTTTGCATTTCCTCGATTTACAAATCATAAAAAAGAACGATACAAATTGATAGTCCTGTGTTGTTTATTGAACAAATATAGTAAAACGAAAACTCGTTATTGATGCCAGATTTGAAACTGTTTCCACTAGAGGTGTTTAGTCTACAGAAAGACTTATCTTTGACGCTCGAATATATTCGTTTAAAAGACAAATAAAGTACGAACATGGTGATGAGAATTGAGAACTCCAAAAAGTGTCATCTTGTTAAAAAGTCGATAGAAAATAAGAATTATATTGCGTTAACATTTTTAAACATGCAGTTCTAGCAGAATTGACTGTATTAAAAGAATATACTTTTTCGGCACAAATCTATAAACTGGCCTTCTCAAGATTTTAGGTTTCATACGAAAACCTTAATATTTTTGACATTGACCTTATTTAATATATGTTAAAGTACTTCTAGCAGTTATATATTACACTGCCATGAGCGGAGGTGCAAATAATACGTGTTTAGTATAATGAGTCTACAAGGAAATTATATCCAGATAGCAATTGCTTTCTGTCTTTGTTTATATAAAAACAAGTTTGTATCATCAAGAAACATGTGTACCGCTGGTAATAATGTTGAAAGGTGTCAAAGTGCCTTGAAACCTTTTTTCGTTTGAATATATCGAGACATATAAGTCAATCGGTGAATTATCAGTACTGTAGCTTGTGTAACGTGTAACCGGGCGGGGACGTTAAGATATTTTCATCCTCGGGTTCGTACCAGTTTACTGGGATTTGAAAAGCAATTCAAAAGTTCTAAAGACAATAAAAACTTTCCACTATCACTATAAAATAGGAAACAAATACTATACTACTTAAAACGAATTTCAACACCTATCAATCTAACCCGAACATGTTGAATTTAAACTGTTTAAAACACTTTCAGTCCGATACTGTTTAAACCAACTGTTTGAAACTATAGTCTGCAACCTAAATATATGGTACTGGTTTGAAACATAAATGTATAAACTGGTCTGAAACCTAAATGTATAAACTGGTCTGAAACCTAAATGTATGGAACGGGTTTGAATCCTAAATGTATGAAACAGGTCAGACGATTTGGTAATATTGTCTGAAACCTAAATGTTTGAAAGTGGTCTGAAACCTAAATGTTTGAAACTGGTCAGACGGTTTGGAACTATTGTCTGAACCCTAAATGTTTGGAACTGTTCTGAAACCTCAATGTTGGAACTGGCATGGTCTGAAACCTAAATGTTTGGAACTGGTCTGAAACCTAAATGTTTAGAACTAGTCTGAAACCTAAATGTTTGAAACTAGTCTGAAACCTAAATGTTTGGAACCAGTCTAAAACCTAAATGTATGGAACGGGTCTGAAACCCAAATGTATAAAACGGGACTAAACCTTAATGTATCAAACGGGCTGAAACCTAAATGAATAAAACGGGGCTGAACCGAAATGTATCAAACGGACTGAAACCTAAATGTATAAAACGGGGCTTAATCGAAATGTATCGAACAGGCTGAAACCTGGATGTATAGAAACTATTCAAACTGTTGTAAACTTTCGAAGTATGAAACTTTATTAAAATATATCTATAAAACTGTAGCACTAAGGTAAGGTTAAACAGCAAACACTCACTGCAATAGTGAGAGATGTGGAACGCAAAACCTTAGCACTAACCCTGTTTATACAACTTCTACGGAACTGAAACTATCTATATCATCTCAGCAGGTTTCAAACACTCCACGTTGTTTGACTAATCCTGCTACTCGTCTTTAAACATTAACGGTCCTACCTTTCTATTCTTCTTCTTACAACGTCTCCGATACGAATGACAACTTGAATTGAAAAGCTACCCAATATTTATACTTCGAACGCGGACCTCGAAAAGAGCACCCTAGCAACAATTGCAAAGGTAAAGCGTCTGATAGCAACCAAGGATAAAGGGGTGGTTTTAGATAAAGTTTTCAACGATAAAAAGATTAAACGGGAAACTCATAGAGATATCGGAAAATATATAACTGTAGAAATATTATAACCTTCTTAAACTGTAAATTCGTAACAGCTGGATAGAAATAATCACTACATCTCAATTATCTAAGGTGAATACTATAACGACTTCTCCTGGTTACAAGATAACGTGCTATTAGTCTGAAAGATGCCAATTTGAGCTAACTACATTTGCCTGTAGGGGAAATCTGTCGTCAACATTTTGAATAATTCCAAGAAAAGATCTCGAGGTAAAAGTTTGAACAAAAGGATTTATTGAATGTTTGATGAACGCCGAATATTATATTATGCAGATGCAACGGTCATTAAGTAAGATACAATGTACTAAAAATCTGTGAGGTGTGTGGTATCTTTTTGTAACGACCAACAGTCTTTCATTGTATCTTTTATTCAAGATAATGTTGAAAAATGTTCTCAAAATTACATTTCTTGTATTAAATACTAGTACAGTGAAACCTGACTAAACCGAACCCTTTCGGGACTTGAGGTTTTGTTCGGTTTTGGCAGGTATTCGGTTTGATCAGGTTCAGAATGCATACAATGAGATATGATTGGTCTTCAGAACAAGTTTGGATTAGACAGGTTTCCGGTTTATTCAGGGTTCGGTTTGATCAGGTTTCACTGTACACCAGTTATTCAACGTATAAAACCACTATTTGCCAAAACCTAACAAAATAAAACCGGTATTTTTCTTGCTATACCAAGTTTTCATCTAAAAATAAAACATTTCAACATAACAACAATATAAAAAAAGAAGATGTGGTATGGTTGCCAACGAGACAACTCTCCACAAGAGACCAAATAATACAGACATTAACAACTATAGGTCACCGTATAGCCTTCAACAATGATCAAAACCCATACCACATAGTCAGTTAAAAAAATTCCCCGAAATGTTCACCCTTAACTGATAATGCATAGAATTAATCATTCGACTTCATTACATTAAAGTATGAACATGTCCTGTTATGTTAATCGAACAAAAGTCAGTTACAAAAACAATCATCATCAACAAAATTATTAAAAATGTTTACGTCCAACGCGCGTTTAGTCCTAAAACGGCCAATTAGTGACTCTTTCAATTGAATCATAAAAATAATAAACAGTAATAATGCACCAGGTTAAAAAGAGTTAAAAACCCCAGAATTCATTTTTAGCATTTCCAATTTTAATGGTACACCTCTTTTATTATGATTTGAGTCTTGTTACTGATGGACATTATTTTCTATTTTCGTGTTAATATTTAAATAAATATTATTGAAGCAATATATGTAGCTGAAGTTAAAAACTTCGGAAACCGTAAGGGGACACACAAAAAATGAGAAAATATGTTTTTTCAGTTCGAGATCATGATAAAACATTACCGTTTTACCGAGATCTCGAAAAAATATATCGTTATCTCGATAAAACGAAATTGTTATATCGAGATCTCGGATTAATATATCGTTATCTCGATTTATTAAAACCTGATCTCGGAATATTAAATCGTTATATCAGTAAAATTTATCGAGATGTCGATAACAATATATCGTTATCTCGATAAAACGAAACTGTATTTCTGAATTCGTCATTTTGATGTTATATAACAATTATTCAAATTAAAATCAGAAAAAAAAATTCAAAGCACTCATTTTAAAATTTTTAACTTAATTCATTCATTTATTTAGTTTCCGAAATTCCTTGGTTCAATATATGGACAACCTGAATACCAAAACATATATATAAATATTAAGATACTCAACGTTATCTTTTTTTTATTTTCACGTTATCTTTTTTTTATTTTCACGTTACCTTTGCTGTTGTTCATCCCATATATATAGATATAACATGTCCATTGTGCTGCAATGACTATTAGAGGGGTAACGGAGGACCTAAATGCCAAAATACGCGTGAAAATTATGAAAATAGCCAATTTTAAATAAAAATGGATATTTTGAATAATGGAATGGTCTGCGGCGACCGTTTACGAAAACACGATACGAAAATCTTCATCAATTTGATTGGCTTATCCAGCATCACAAGACGATATTATGGCATTGCTATTGGTTAATCCTTACGTCATAGATGATTTTTAAAGGTTCAGACGATGTACAATGCGTCCATGGCAAAGGAAATCTATGATTCTTCAATAATATACAAAACTCTCAAACATTTCACCTAAACATCTTCTTTTTGTCAACTTGTATTACACTCCGAAGCGTTTGAAAAGTGTTAAAATGTCTGATGTTAAAGTTGGACACCGGAAAAGGACATATGACGCTATACTGGAATGTGAAAAAGACTAAATCAACATGTCACGTTTTCTTTTTATTTAACACGTTGAGAGTGTTGACAATACCAGAAATAGGTTGAAAACTTGTGAAGATTTGATATCGCTTGATATCAACTCTCATTTTTTAATCTAAATAATGATGATAAACTCGCCGAAGATTCGTTTGTCGGTATATTGGAATTAAATAACACGAGTTAATATCAAACGATATCAGATTCTCGTTATGATGAAACATATAAACGTCTCATTATGTCTCCAAGATAACAATTATAACAGGTTTCAACAAACCACGCGCACCTTACATATGTGAGGGGAAATAAAAAAAAATAAAAAAACGATATTAATAGGCAAATCAATTTATCAACAATGCAATTGTTCAGTTGTAAATCACGAAACTATTCATTCGACACATTGAAATGTTCTTCTAGTCAAATATGTTTTGATTTTTGTTAAACTTAAAAGCTATAACACTTTGTATGAGCTGTATACCGTAGAGACCTAACGCTTACTTGTAAATTGATTCATTGCTTAAGTATTGCTTACATGAATACTCGGCACGAAACTGTTGAAGGACTCAGTAAAAATCCTACATTGCGATTTTCTCAGACTTGTACAAAAACAGGATATTTTTCAGACATTGACCTAATAAAATATATTTATGTAAATCATACCTAGATATTGGATGCCTGTTCTCTTTATTAACCAGACAATACGTAAAGTATCAAGAAACGTGTTTCACACTCCTTATAATGTTGAAAAGATGTTACTGTATCTGATGGTTGTTTTTTTTTAAATTTCGAATCTCTCGCTTAACAATGGGTAGCGTGATTAAAATAACCACAACAGTTGAATTATCTAAGGTGAATTACACGAAGAATAATTCTGACGGCGATAGTTGAAATAAAAACGTCGTATATTTATGATTGTCTATGATTATACAACAAATCTCGTTAACAAAACTTATAACTATATGCATATTGATTTGTATTTTAAGTCGTCGAATATGAATGTACAGTTTTGGTTTCGTACTGCTCATACGAAAGGTTTCATTGTTGGGCACTTAGTAGTCTTTTTATATTGTTTTTTTTCATTAGCGTTATAAGTAAAAAAATCCCCTTTGTATCCCGTTTTTGCTCAACTGGCCCAAGTGCCAAGTGAGCTTTTCTCATAAATTGGCGTCCGTCGTCCGTCGTCGTCAGTTAATTTTTACAAAAATCTTTTCCTCTAAAACAGCTGGGCCAAATTTAATAAAACTTGGCCACAATGAACATTAGGGTATCTAGTTTAAAAATATGTCCGATCACCCGGCAAACCAACTAAGATAGCCACCATGGCTACAAATAGAACATGGGTGTATCATGTATATTTTTGCTTATATCTCTGAAACCAACGTATTTAGAGCAAATCTGACAGGGGTAAAATTGTTTGTAAGGTTAGGAGCTATCTGCCCTTACATTTTCAGACAGTCGGACAACCCGTTGTTGAATCGGTAATTTTAATAAAATTTTGCAGTTTAACACTGAACCTACTGAGAAAAATTTAACCAAATTTGGTCACAATGATAATTAGGGTATATTATTTAAAAAATGTGTCCAATGACTACTCATGCGAACCGACATTGCGGACATGGCTTAAAATAGAACAAGGGAGTAAAATGCATTTTTGGCTTATATCTCTGAAACTAAAGTATTTAGAGCAAATTTGACACCAGTAAAAATGTTCATCAGGTTAAGATCTATCTGTCTTAATATTTTCAAACGAACCAGACATGCCTTTGTTTGGTAGTTGCCCCTTAATCAGTATTTTTAATGAAATTTTACAGTTTTTAGTTGTTATCTCGAATCTTATTACGGATAGAGGTAAACTGTAAACGGCAATAATGTTAAAAAAAAAGATCTACAAATAAGATAATATGACCAAAATGGTCAACTGACCCCATAAGGAGTTGTTGCCGTTTAAAGTCAAATTTAACAATTTTTCGTAATTTAAAAAAGTTCTTCTGAAACAGCTGAGACAATTTAACCAAACTGGACCAAACTCAGAATTATGGTATCTAGTTTACAAAATGTGTCTGATTAATTTGCCGGTCAACCAACATGGCAGACATGGCTAAAAATAGAACAAAGGGGAAACATGCAGTTTTTAACTTATATCTCTAAAACTAAAGGAAAAGTATAACGGTTGCATTATTTTATGCATCAATTATAAATAAAAATATGCAATTGAGCGACACAGGCTCCTTGGAGTCTCTCGTTTTAGTTTATTGTATGTGTAATGTCTGTGGTATAAGCGGCCAAGTTAACAAACAAATAATTTGTATTGTGTTGCAATATTTTAGTACATGTATTATAACTTGTGCTTAAATATTTTTGTAGAACCCATATCCATGTTTTAACTAGTTTAAATAAAACAAATTCAGACGTCGCCAATAAATCATCATATTTGTTTTTGAAATAACAATTCATATCTTTTGTGACTTTATTTGCAACAGGCTATGCAACATGTGTAATGACCTGGCTCATGATTGTAAAACACAAGCCGTAAATTACAAAACGGTATGAAATGTGACAATTGGTAAATACAAAAACCTTGGTTGTGTTTTTGTCATTCACTTTTAAGAAAATAAATCGTTCATAAGTCTATTCATCTGCCGTTTATTGCCTGTTAATCAATGCATATGCCAGCTTTTGGTTTCGAAGGTCAGTCCAAAGTGTAAATCATGTGCTTATGTTTCACTATACATTCATTATAAGTTTTGATAGTTTTGACTGATCAATGTTTTTAACATTAATCTGTAAATTTGTAAACTATAATATTAATCACAACATAATCCTCCCTATAATCATAAAAAATGTTTTTTTCCTCAGTATTATTATACAATTTTTGTTACTGGTTGCTGGAATTGAGCAAAATCCAGGTCTAGATCAGAGTAACAAAAAGAATTTGAAAATAGTACACAATAATGTGTGTAGTTTACTTCCTAAGTAAGATCTCATTAACAATGAACTACATGAGTATGACATTATTTGTATATCAGAATCTCATCTTGACAAGTCAATTACCGATGACCAAATTAAGTTAAATGGGTTTTATAAGCCTATTAGGTTAGATAGAAATAGACATTGTGGAGGTGTGACCATTTATGTGAAAAATAGTCTACATTTTATTATACAAAATGACATATATGTAAGCAATCTTGAGTTGCTTTGGGTTGAAGTGAGGAATTATAGTAATGAAAAATTTTTAGTTGGTGTTTTATACCGGCCTCCAAACTCAAATTCTAATATATGGGACTTATTTAATGAGTCAGTAGATAAAGCACTTGATTGTAATTTGCCAAACTTCCTTTGTGGTGATTTCAATTGCGATATGAAGTCAAACATAAGTAACTCTTTTAAAAAGTTACTTAACCGGTTAAACTTGAAAATGTTGTTTGGGAGCTTACCAACTTTACAACCCAAACTGGAACTTGTATTGATTTATGTGTGACTAATCGCAAGAACTTAATTAAATCAGTAACTGTTCTTACACCGATATGCAGTTCTCATTCTCTTGTTTCAGTCGAAATTTCATTTAAAACTTTTAAACAACACTCGTTTAAAAGACATATTCGTGATTTAAGCGTGCAGATTATGAAGGTCTTAAAAACCAGTTGAACGATACTGACTTGGATGATGTTGTTTTTAATCCAAATAATATAAATGATGTTTATATGAACTTTGTCAGAACATTCGAACGTACTGTAAATAGATATATACCTACTAAAACTATTACAGTAAGACCAAATGATAAACCTTTTATGAACAACTTAATAAGAAACAAGATAAGACATCGTAATAGAATTCACCACAAAGCGAAAACTTCAAATAATCCAGATCACTGGAAATTTTTTAGAGAAATTCGTAATGAAATTATCAGCTTAGTTAGAAAGGCAAAAGAAGATTATAAGTGCAAACTGACATCTCAACTTATTGACAAAAATATTCCTCCTGGTAAATGGTGGCGCATTGCCAAGTCGGTATCAAATTTTACTAAAAATAGAGATTCCCCCCTTGTTTGGAACATGATGGCCAAATTTTTATTCATCCATTGGACAAATCAGAGATCTTGAACAATCATATTGCTAATATAGCTAATATTGATACGGAACCAGAAATTCCTGATAATAACGAGCCTCCTCCATGTCATTTAAATATATTTGTTATCACTGAGAAAGAAATTTTAGATCAGTTAAAAATCTTGAATGTTAACAAACCAGCTGGACCTGACGGTATCAGTCCTAGAATTTTAAAAGAGGTTGCTAGCTTTATTTCTAAACCATTAACTAAGTTATTTAATATGTCTCTATAAGTAAAACAGGTTCCACTGTTATGGAAAATTGCACATGTTAATCCTATTTTTAAAGGAAAAGGTAGTCCAAATTCAGCTCTAAACTATCGTCCAATAACTGTTACTAGTATTGTTTGTAAGATTATGGAAAAAGTTCTATTTAAACATTTGTATAATTATATGAGAAGTAATAACCTTTTGTCAAAGTTTCAATCTGGATTCCAGCCAGGTGACTCTACTGTTAATCAGTTAATTGAAATATATCATAGAATTATTAGTAATATGGATAGTGGGAGGGATGTAAGGTTTGTATTTTGTGATGTATCTAGAGCTTTCGATAAAGTTTGGCATAAAGGACTTTTATTTAAACTTCAACAATCTGGCATAAATGATCAGCTCTTATCTTGGATAGAAAGTTTCTTGAAAATATTCAGATAGAAGCCGCTAGAATTATTACAGGTTTACCACGTAATTCCTCCAGACAAAAACTTTATATTGAATTAGGTTTAGAAACTCTGGAGAATAGACGTAATAAACATAAGCTTATACTTTTCTATAAAATATTAAATGGGATGACACCTGCATACTTATATGAGTTAGTCCAGCCATATTTTCCCAGACAAACCCCTTATACCTTGAGGAATGAAAATAACACTTTTCATCCGCCTATTGCTAGAACTAGCTCTTATTTCAATAGTTTCATTCCTTCCACTATAAGACTTTTGAATAGTCTTCCTTTGAGTTTACAAAAATCTCCAAGTTTGGGTATATTTAGAAGTGGACTGGAAAAGTTTTATAGGACTGATGATATATTTAAACCCTTCAACTATGGGATAAGGAAACTTAAAAGAGGGACGAAAGATACCAAAGGGACAGTCAAACTCATAAATCTAAAACAAACTGACAACGCCATGGCTAAAAATGAAAAAGACAAACAGAAAAACAATAGTACACATGACACAACATAGAAAACTAAAGAATAAACAACACGAACCCCACCAAAAACTAGGGGTGATCTCAGGTGCTCCGGAAGGGTAAGCAGATCCTGCTCCACATGCGGCACCCGTCGTGTTGCTTATGTGATTACAAATCCGGTAAATAGTCTAATTCGGTAGGTCAAATTCATGAAAGGGAAGGGGATTGTAGTTACGACATGAGGAACATATCCGATATCATTTGTGAAATGGTTATTCCATAACGGTCAACCAACTCGTGATGGCGTCCGTAAAATTTACGAAGGGATGATTTCAACTTCACCATTTGGAACTCTTGATTTAATAGCTTCCTTGTGAGCAGTAACCCTCTATCAAGAAAATCATGATAGGAAATGCAAGCACGGGAATATCGTATCAATTGAGAGATATATACCCCGTATGCAGGTGCTGCTGGAATGTTGCTACTTAGAAATGGAAAGTTCACAATTGGAAAGCTGAAATCATCTCTTTTGTCGTAAAGTTTTGTCTTCAACCGACCCTCATTGTCAATTTCTAGATGTAAGTCAAGATATGAAGCTGACTTAACTGTATCTGTAGTATCCTTTATCTCCAATTCGATGGGATAGATGCGTTCCACATAGTCACCAAATTTTGAATTGTTTAGTGAAAGAACGTCATCTATATAGCGGAAAGTAGAGTTAAAGGATATTGCTAACTTCTTATCTTTCTTCCTAAGAAGTTCCTGCATGAAGTCAGCCTCATAATAATAAAGAAACAAGTCAGCAAGTAGAGGGGCACAGTTTGTTCCCATTGGTATGCCGACAGTCTGTTGAAAAACACGTCCTCCGAACGTAACAAATATGTTGTCAATCAAGAAATCAAGCATCTTGATAATATCGGTTTCAGAGAATTTTTTGTTTGAATCAGAGTGATTCTTTACAAAGTAGGATTTATCCCTCCCTAAGACAAGATACTTGTATCTACGTTGGCCATTCTTTTTTATGAAGCAAAGTAATACCAACTCTTTTAATTTGTCTTTAAGTTTGGAATGTGGAATACTTGTGTAAAGAGTAGAGAAGTCAAATGTTTTAATACTGTTACAAGATGAAAGAGAGTTAGATTGTATGTACTCTAAAAGATCTTTGGAATTTTTTAAGTATCCACATCTGATTCACGCCACCTCTAGAATAGGCAGTTTCACAATAACTTTGAAGCCCGTCTTTGATTGCTGATAAAATGGATGTTAATAATTTAGAAAGAGGTTTTGTGGAGCACTTGGAAGACCCAGCAATATACCGCTGTTTGTAAGGACACTTATGTAGTTTAGGTATCCAATACAGTGATGGAAGATCCAGTTCTTCATCTTTGGTTGAAATACCAAAGGAACAAAGAACAGACCTATGATTATCCAGGATTTCCTCTTTGGTAAGTGTCGTGAGGGTATATGTTGAGTTTCCAAGTGAATTGTCTATACCTAATTCGTTTATCAAGCAATTAATGTAATGACTTTTACAGACAAAAACGATGTTATTTGGGGCTTTGTCTGCGGGGACAACAACATATTTATCATGGAGGTCGGATAGGTGTTTAGCAACATTTGGGTCTTTAAAAATTGACGTAGCATGGGCATTGATGGACCCATTCAGTTTCTTAATTCTGATTTGTATTAAGGACCTCACTGCCTTTATCCATTCGGATAGAGTGTCTACGTCTTCCTTCTCGCGCTTAGCCCATTGCCTGGCATAATCCTCGACTGAATCCATCAAAATTTTAAAGTTGTATTTCCAATTGATGGATTTAGGCTCACGATATTTCGGACCTTTCGATAACACGTTTCGTAGAGAAGTGTTATTAACAATGTTAAGGTCACCGGTAATAACGTGGCCAGCGGGATTATATGTGAATAGGGAACTAGCACAAGTGCAATCAGGAGGTTTAGACTTGAAGTCGTCAATATCGAGATCCTGCAAAACGCGTTTGTAATTGAAAATTTTAGTTGCAATAGGTTTGGTATAGGTATAAGAAATTATTGGTACAGACTGGTCTTTAAAATAAGGAGGTATTTTCGATTGAACTAATTTATGATGAAGGATATTGCCAAGGTTGACGCCATCGAGACCTTTGTTGGCAAAGGAAAGATTTAGAAAATATCTTTTCTCTTTTTCATCTTTTCCAATGCGAACTGGCTTGAAAAGTCTGTGACTTGCAATATCCGAAATTATAGCTTGAAGTTTGTATTGGTTTGAATGAGGGTTTGTAACAGTGGATTCCAAACATAAATTGAACAGAGAATGAAGTTTTGAAAGGGGTAATGAATAAAGTTTCGTGCGAATGTGATGAATACCTAACGGTTTTTGTATGAATGGCAGCAAGTCATTAATAGAGACTTCATGCAGAGAGGGTGATGTATAATGACGATGACCATGACTGCGTCTACGTCGAGGAGTCGAGTTGAAAATATTCATCACATTCACCGAGTTACACGAAGGACTAGATAGAATACCTATACCATCAATTTTGTCATTGCAGCCATACGGTGTTGCAGTTCCCAATTGTCTAATCCAGTAGTCTTCTTTTTGTCTACGGAGAGTCGTTGAAAGATTAGGATTGTTAGAGCTATGGTATATCTTTTCGATAATGCGAACTGTCATAGAAACGATGGAATGATCGGGCTGATTGAAATGCTGGTATAGAATATAGGTCATTGTCAACTCAGTAATAATGCTTGCAACCAAAAATCTCATCTGTTTAATCAATTCTTATCCGAGAACACTTTTTGTGCAAACTGTAATCACCCTGTTGAGGATAACAAACATTTCTTTTTCATTTGCCCTAAGTACAATGATGTAAGACAGATCCTTCTTGATTCCATTAACTCCATTGCTGATAATGTTGATATAAACATTGAATTATTACTTTTTGGAAACAGATTATTTTCATATGATATGAATGTTGCTATTTTTAAATCTGTTCATAAATTATGACACTCAACGTTTTGCTTGAATCTAACTTATTTTTTGTTTCATTTAGTTTTATTTTTTATGTTTTTTCCTCCGCTTAAACATTAATTCATTTAATCTACTAAGCAAGCTTAGTGTCTCTTTCAAGCCATATATATATATATATATATATATATATATTTCTAATGACTTATAAAGGATATTTGCATGTTTCAAGGTTCTTGAATACATGATGAGTAATTACCTATATACTTAAATATACTTTACATTTAGTAAGTAACACTGTAAACATAGATTTGCTCGTGTGTGCTCATAAGTAGCATGCATGTTCCACTATATTGCATTATTTTAATACAGTTGTTATAATTGAATTATACCTTGAACATGTAATATGGAGAGAGCTTTCATAGGCTGTGCCTGTTGCTCAACCCTTTTCATATCTTAATGAATAAAATATGTTTAAAATCAAATTTATTGCCTATTACAAATATTTTAAATCAAGTAAAAAGTAAAGTTCAAATTGGTTCAAGAATCTTAGTTAGGATAGATATAAGACACAACGGAATCAATTTGACTGGTAATACAATATTCCTATTCGCAAATGACAACAACTCACTGTCGCTTAGCCTGGAATATAATTGAACGTTGTATAACAGTAGGGTTTCATTTTCCGTCTTGTAAACATAATATAAGAGTTAAATAACTTCAAAGATATTAACCTGATTCGTTACTTGGTAGTATTTTCTTGATTGCGTACGATAACTTTAAATAAAGATCTTTGTTTCTATAATAACGATATGTTGGCGTTTCTTTGAAATTTTTAGTTATTACACGACAGCCTAATATCACGTTTATTGTTAATGTTTCTGTGTAGACATATAGCTATTGGAAGGAAAAGATTTAGCATAACAATTATCTTTATATTATTCAGAAGACTTTCAACATCAGAGATATAAAGTAAAACTTACAAAATTAAAATGGATGAGAGCATGGGATTGTATAACATTAACACAAGGATTATTTTTCTGATTGTTGGATCATTGTTATATGTGATTGGTGTCGGTGGGAATTCACTCATTATTTGGACTTTATTTCGAATAAAGCGTTTGAGAATCGTTCAGAATGTGTTTGTAGTTATGCTTGCCGGTGTCGATCTTCTAATCATCGGCTACCTTCTTCCTCAAGCCATGCTATCATTAATTTCAAACCAGGAACCATTTTCAAAGGGATTTTGTATCTTCAATGCAATTTTTGGTCACTTGTTGTTTACTTCCTGTTTACAGCTGATCATGTGTATTGCTATTTGCAGATATGTAAGAATATGTCACTCAGCCATGTTTGACCGAATTTTTACACACCGAAACGTTTTAGTCATATGTGGAATTTGCTTTGGATATTGGCTTCTGTCAGTCTTTCCTACTTTCGCTTTGACGAATCCGTTTATTTTCGAAGAACAAATGCATTTGTGTATATTTAATCGCTTTGAAAATAAAATATATACGTATATGTATATCGTATTTTGTTTACTTTTACCCGTTTCTGTTGCATCGTTTTGTTATACAAACATTTACATCTATGTACGTACAGCAAAACTTAAACTATATAGAAAATGGAATAATGGCCTGGCAAGACAACGAGTGATGCATGAATTAACGGTAACTAGAACTCAGTTTGCAATCTTTGTTGCATATTTGATATTTTATGTCCCTTTCGGAATATCAACCATTATAGACTCGAGATCAAACAACTTTTCCTGGATAAACACCATGGGAATATATATGGGATTTGCAAATAGTTGTATAAACAGTTTACTATACGGTGTCATGAATAGTAATATAAGGAAAGCATACTCCGAGGCAATACCTTGTATTTACAATCGTAAAAAGATTCAAGTGTGTGCAACGCCATTAAATTTGTCTATAAATGGTCACATTTCCAGTTTGCAGACATCGTATGTATAAACTTGATATTTGTATATTTATGTGCCTTGATTGCTTTGTGTTATATCAATACATATTAAAATCTACCATTCCATATCTTGATAGTCTCTATATTTCAACTGCTGTTGATCAACCTATCCTGATAATGTTTTATTGTGTAGTGCTGTTTTTGATGGGAATCTGAAGGAAAAAAACACAATTGGTTTCATCATATGAACAGTAGTGACAAAGTTTTGATCACGACTTTCAAAGATTTATTCAATTTTATCATTATGGCACTCATTCAAGGGCTGAATAATCATGCAACGTTTCATTACACAAATCTAAGGTGTTAACAAATTAAATAGAGAGTGTAAGTGATTGCTTTGTGCATACTTAAAGGGTTGATTAAGTCGAAGTAATTTTTGACCAGAACTTTCACTGAACATTTTTCCGTCTTGTACGCGACACATCTACTAGTAGTGCTGAAAGTCATTCAAAGATGCATGATTTAAATTCAAGAGGTGTGAACGCAAAAAAAGCGGAAAATGCGTTGAAAAATAAACAGACTCATCATATATACCAGAATTGTAATTTTATATTTACGCCAGACGCGTGTTTCGACTTCAAAAGACTCATCAGTGACGCGAGAATTAATAAATGGCCAAATACAGTATGAAGTTGAAGAGCATTGTGGACCAAACATTCCTATAGGTTTTGCCAAATCCAGATAAGGTAATCAATTCCTGAGGTAGAAAAGCCACGGTAGCTGATTATTATTAACCTTCAACCGATTGATCGGCTGGGCTCTAGCTATCAATTCTATGTGCATATCAATATCGAAGATTTGAAAATGATGTTGATTCATTACGTATTCTTGCAAATGAAGTTAATAAGAGAGCTTCTTCCGGCAACACTCAGTTAAGATTATAGATAACTATCGCCTAGATTTTGATTAATAAAAGTTGGTTTAACAAGTCTCTTATAATATATACCTGGGTTAAGATTTTGTATTTACGCCAGACACACTTTTCATCTAAAAAATACTCATCAGTGACGATCGAATAATGAAAGGTTAAAAAAAAATTAAATGAAGTACGACGTTGAAGAGCATTTAGCACCAATAACTTCTCAATAGTTTGCAAAATATAGGAGCATGTAAGTATCAAGTACAATGCTGTTCTTCCTATCAAATTTGTATCAAGGTTACAAATTAGTATATGACGCAGTTTGAAATTTATATGCATTTACATCACGTTTCTTATAATCTATTTATATTTTGCAGCACAATATAATTAAAATTCAATTACCATTCACTCAATTTTTATGCTTGGTCGATCGAGATGAGATTTTTAAATTTTAATTAAATTGTTTCAAAGTGCATAACAATTTTGATGTTTCTTAGAATTGAGAGTTTGGATAATAATCAGGATTCATACCAGTAATATGTAATAAGAACACGATTCTAGTTTATTTTTCTACTTATACGTTAGTAGACAAACATATTTGATTTATACATTAAAGATGAAAGAAGTAATTACAAAATGATAGAATATTACCCTTTTTTAAAGCTAGGTTCACACTGCCGATCAGATCAACTCAATTAAAACCGATCAAGACAGATTTCGTGATCGGGTGACTGGTCTGACACACTCGACAAGAATGTTCGGGGTTGTCTATCTTACTCGTCATCGATCTGACTTTCTACCTGATAATTGTTGACATGTCAAAAACATTCGAGTAAGGATCGAGAAGCCAGTCTCTCGAAAAGGAATCGGGAATTCTTCGAGTAGCGGTTGGATTGATCGGGAAAAGGTCGTGTAGAGATCGAGTTTGGTCCGAATATAAATATTTTACCGATCAGTACTCCAGCATATCGACCTGTGCTCGACTAATATCCGATAATATCCCGTCAACACCAACCAGTTTGGTCTATGGTACAGATTAACTCGATCAATGTCCGATCGTTTCCAGATCACTGCAACTTTTATTATTTTTTATCACAGGCCAACTCGAGAAATACCCGATCCTACGTGACCATATTTGACCACTCTTCGATCTTTACTCGGTCATATACGAGAACACATGACTGCTACATGATTATCTAAAGTAAAATCACAAAAATACTGAACTCCGAGGAATCTTCAATTGTATAGTTCCTCAATCAATGGCAAAATCAAATGACAAAACATATCAAACGAATGGACAACAACCACGGGTAGTAGGGTCGTCATATGGAGGGGCGTTTCGTACAGGGATTTTTTCATAGTTTGGTTAAGTTAGACAATTGTTGTTTTAAGAGTTTTTATTGACAATCAATGACAAAATATAAACATTCGGATTTTGCACTAAAGGAACCTCTGAATATAAATTCGAGCTGGTAAGTATCTTTGTTTATTGCTAATATTTTAGTACATTAAAGTTTTTATTTTATAATTATAATTTGACACAGACTAATGCTTGCGTATGTCAAAATTTATGAGTCGTTTCTAAGTACAGGTATTTCTCTACTGTCTGTTACATCCCACATTTCGTTATGGTTTAAATCTGCCATCAATTATTCTTTAAAAAGAAACAACATTTGCACACAATGTAAGATTACAGAAAATTCAGTGTCATGGTTTGGTTCATTAGTGTCAGGCTTTAGTTCATGTTCGACATGGTTCAGTTATGTAATCCCTGTCGTAAATGATAGAAGTTTTACGATCAAAATAAACAGACATTATACGTGTTTCTCGTTTCTCGTTTTGTTTATATAGATTAGACCGTTGGTTTTCCCGTTTGAATGGTTTTACACTAGTAATTTTGGGGCCCTTTATAGCTTGTTGTTCGGTGTGAGCTAAGGCTCCGTGTTGAAGGCCGTACTTTAACCTATAATGGTTTACTTTTTAAATTGTTATTTGTATGGAGAGTTGTCTCATTGGCACTCACACCACATCTTCCTATATCTATTATGTACAACTATTAAAATACTGTCAAACAATTATTTCGCTGACACTTTTTTTCGTGTTAAAACCTATTTTGAGTCAATATAGTGTCGCTATTTTCTTATGTTGTTGTTTTGTTCCCAGGCGAGTAAATCTGAGTTTTACATATTAACGATGATCTTCTACTCGCACAAATACACCGCTCGAGAAAATAAGTCGTCTACAGTAAAGCTTAGATATTATCATTATAATTATCATAATTATAGAACCAGCACGTATAAAGACATGAGTGGATCCAGCCATTTTAAAAAGGGGGTTCCTAACCAAGGACAAAAAAGGGGGCAACTACATATCCCCATTCAAATGCATTGATCGGAACCCCCCTGGATCCGACACTAAAAGATATCACTAGAGTAATATATTAATGAATTTCAAATTTAGCAATCTGAACGAGATCGGTAAGAGATCGAGTATACTTTTTTTTTATCTATCTAGTCGAGAAAAGATCGTGTAGAGATCGTGAGCTAGTCGAAATATACGAACATGTTTTCAATTAATGGTTGGAAAACAGTCAGGATTGAGTCTTAAAGTCATGTACAGTCAGACAGAGGTCAGGTAGAAGTTTTAAACAAACCCGGTAACATATTTGGTTACTCTTGGTCATGAAAATTTGAGCAATCGGGCTCATCCAGTTGATCTGATCTGCAGTGTGAACCTTATATTATCAAGGATGCAGAATGCTTTACATTTTTGTATAAATTCAGGCAGATAAATTTAATTGGTGGTTCTAAAAAAGGTACTGAAAAGTATTCAGGCTAGCATAAGTAGATTATGTATTCATTGACTTTACACAATCTCGATAATAGACTGATGCATGCTTACTTATACAACCAACTTGGTACCAACGTTGCAGAATGAACATCTTTCCATTACGCAGACAGATGTCATTTACAGACTGTACCTGAAAATAATTACACCAGGTTGCAATAAAGTTTGTTTAAGAACGTTAATAACATAAGAGTTACCGATTTAACTGCACCATAAGCGCATATCCACAATTCATGTTTATGTACTGATTATCGAAGCCAATACCTTAAAAAAATTGAGAAAAAATGTAAAAATGACGAAGAACTGATAAAACTAAATAAAAACTTTATTTTAAAATTTGGACAATGAATCAGAGTTTAACCTGAGCTGAGGACGAACAATTCCTATATCGCAATATAGTTTTCTTTAGAATAAATCAATTGAATCTTCCTTCGTAATGCAAACTTTGTTAGGCTTTCCAGTTGTAGTATGGAACTTTGATTTAGATTTAAAAAAGATATAATATAATGATTCTTTTCTAGACATCTGCGTAGTAAAATGACAAAATAATCTCATTTAAGGACAGGTTAAATTAGTCTGTATAATATAATCGACAGGAGATCTATCTGGGAAAGACGAATCTTATCACATTCTAAGAACCTAATATTATATATAATCAGACTATATAGATATTTGACCATAAAAATAGTTCTATGAATAAATACTATATTACGTTGGTGTTCATAAAGAAACAGCTGTCATTGAGTTCATAAGACACTGTGCTTCGGTCATGAGCAATTAACATTCGAACAAAAACCGATTTATAATCTTATGATATCATTACACACCCGACTATAAATTTTAGCAGTTTCTTTTTAAATACAAATTGATAAGAAAGGTCTATTATTTTTTCATTCAAGCGTCACTGAAGAGTCTTTTGTAGACGAAATGCGCGTCTGGCGCAAATACGAAATTGTAATCCTGGTATCTATGATGAGTTTATTTACAAGCACTGGGTCGATGCCACTGCGGATATAATTTTTACTCCCCGAGGCTACCAGTAGCCCAGTAGTCAGCACACTAAGTTATTCCCATCTCGGGAATAGATTACCGTAGCTGTAATTGGCAAAACATTTAGGAAATGCTGGTCCTCAATGCTCTTCAACTTTGAGCTATAATTAGCCTTTTTAATTTTTTTTTCATTCGAGCATCACTGATGAGTCTTTTGTAGATGAAACGCGCGTCGGGCGCAAATATAAAATTCTAATCCTGGTATTTATGATGAGTTTACTTACAGTCAATACATCGTTCCATGTCGCTTAATCATTAGTTATAATGCAATTAGTTTGTAACGATCATTTTCAGTGGACGTTTACAAATATTTTGAGGGGTTAGATTCCACGTTCTACCAGTCCGTAACTAAGAAAACCACCCTTTTGAATTCCGATTTTTTTTGGGGGTATGTAAGTCCTTACAAAATAAACAAGATAGTCACATTTTGAGCCTCAAAATCTTCTTTTTGTCTATATTGAAACCATTCTGAAGCGTAAGAAAAGTAAAAATACGTTTAGTTTTCATGTTTAACATCCAGAGTATACACATATGATGTCACATTGTTTAGATGGTAAAGACGATGCAACAGTTGCTTCTATAAAAGACTCATTAGTGACGCTCAGATAAAAAAAAAATAACAGGCCTATATCGTTCTAAGTGAGAAATAAAGGTAAAATCGCAAAATTACTGAAATCCTAGGAAAATTCAAATCGGAAGGTTTCTACTCAAATGACAAAATCAAAGATCAATCATTTCAAACAACTTTCATGTTCATGACTTGGTACATGCATTTTCGTAAGTCGAAAATTGTGAATTAAACCTGGTTGTACAGGTAGCGTAATCTCCGACTTGTACGACAGTCGCAAAAAATTCCATTATATTGACAACGATGTGTGAACAAAACAAAAAAACAAACATACAATGTAAATGGTAAAGTTCAATGTCAAATATAAAGGGTCCATCAGTCAACATTGTGTTATTATCTTAACCACTATAAAACAGACAAATGAATTAACAAATATTTACCATAGCACATTAACACAATGCCCGGATATATAGAGCCACGTCATTTGTAACAAAGAAAATAAAACTGACAACGCCATGGCGTAAAAGTTAAAAGACAAACAATAGTACAAAAGACACAACATAGAAAACTAAAGACTGAGTCGCACGAATCCCACTAACAACTGGGGGTCATCTCTGGTGCTCCGGAAGGGTAACGTTATCTTGTCCTCTTTTCCTAGCATGTGACCTACCGAATTAGGCCGGTTGTCCGGTTGTGTAATTTTTGAGCTACAGGATGAAAAATAAATGTAGTGTAGGATCATCTTATTTTTCCGTAGAACCTGTAAACACCCAATCTCGGTAGTATATGAAAAGCGTGTTACTGTGTCATTGATCTATATGGTGTTGATGTTCTAATCCGGTTATTGCGTACGCGACTAAAATCACCCGCAGGACTTGCATGATCCTATGCTCTTTCGACAATTGACAATCCGATCGATTTTTAATATCTTTAGCTCTGCTATATGCTTTTGTTTTAAATACCACATGAGAATTTCCTTATGCGAACGTGAAATTTTAATCTACCTTTTTAAAATATTGTCATCGTAACCATGCAGAAAGACTGCATTGAATCTCGTATACGCAATGGATTTGTAATAAATGTACATTCAATACTCTTAAATTCCAAATATACAAATTATAAAGGGGGCTTGCAATTTCATCTTTTTCATTTCAGACTTATCATTCTTACAAGTAACAGATATAAATTTGGGTATCAATTTCACTCATTAGACCTATTAATAAAATTTGAGAAAATGTGATATGATTGCAAATGCGACAACTATCCACGAAATGAGATTGATGTAAGGAATTTTAAACAACCACACGTCATACAACAACAGTATTCTTGAAAATCGTTATCGAAACAATTATTTAATTCATAGTATACTTTTTGACTTCTGTGTTAGCAGTGGTATGCTGTATATTGGTTATTTGTACTGCAGCACACTCAATCCTTTATCGCCCACAATTAACATCCCGTGAGTGTAAATTTTTAAAATGTGTTTTTGTAGGTGATCATACATGTAATGTTCTCGTCAGGTACATACTATACTCATCATAGAGTTGATCTAAAAATGCCTGTCCTGTTTTTAACTGTATTTTAGGTATTGTATCTTATTCGTGTATTTCGCATACTGAATCTTATTCATCATGATGGTGGTGTTGAATCTAATAATAAGATTTGTTTACGAGAGACACTTTGACATTTATTTAGTATTTCCTTCAATTTTCCAATTTTTTGGAAGGACAATTCAAGGCCAGTACTGATTTAATGATATATAAATATGACAGCGTACAAATTTGCCTGTGTGCTGTATCTTAATAAGGTTTAATGACTTTGATATCATTATTTAAAATAAGTCTCTTATTTCGTTCATTGTTACATTGTATGTCCGTGTTTTTGATTTGTGAAGCTTCTCTGCTCATTTCATTACTTTCGAGTTAATGACCTTTTGGTTTGAACTTTAATAATAACATTACTCTCAAAAACTAGAAAATAGGTCCGTTATTTTTTACTCGCGAAAGTCGCGAAAATAAATTGCTCGCGAAAATAAGTTGGTTTACAGTACCATGCAAATTGGAAAACAATTCTTTCTCTCGCATATTGGCTTTTTCTGTTGTATGTTTGTGTTGGGATTTATCTATTTATTTTGGTCCTGAAACGTGGACGGTTTGAATCAAAGTGAACAAATCAACCTAATGCCCAATGCACAGACTAAATTTCGCAAGTAAAACTAATTGGCATGGGATAAAATTAAAACTAATTTATATTTTGAACGGAAAATCTATTTCGATTCTGTTAAATTCGGATTTTCCCTGATCTAATTCTATCTTTACGAACTGTGGAACAAGTTTGTGGAACTAGTTTGTACAACTAGTTTGATTAGGCGGTATAACGGGTGGGATTCTATAGAAATATGTATGTCTGATACTTGTATAGTATGCATCGAGGTTCTCACAGTAACTTATTACAACACGTTCTGCAAAGTATATTATTTCCATATTTTATAATAATTTAGCGTAGTATAGCCAGATGTTTGTAATGTTTGATTATCCTAAATAAATCCTGCATCGCACTGAAAATAACAGGTTACTGCAAGAATACCAAGACTACATTTTACTGCCATGTAGATACATTAGGAACGTTTTAGATTGATACCAACTTTTGAGGGAAAGTTAAGAACGTAAAAAACAAGGTCTATCGTTATAATAACCGACATAAATATAATTATTGTAAAACAACTTATTTTCGCAGATAGTTTATTTCTCTTTTCACCATTTCTTGTCCACTTTGCGTCAATTAAAATCCGCGACTTGGTTATTTACTTGATGTAGTTTAAAAATGAAAAGATCAAAGCTTGACATTTTCGCGGCAATTTATATTTGTGTTATTTTCTATTCGTGAAAGCCGCGAAAATAAGCTGGTTTACAGTATCGTTTAAAACATAAAATTATGTAATTTCCTGATTACTATATTGGATACAAGACCACATATGCATTTGTGATGCCAGCATCTTATCGCTTTAAACAGTAGTTTATTCTCTATTCAAATCAACTTTTTTATATTTAGATTCTCCAATGGGCTGACAAGCATTTTTTTTATGATTCAAACGACAGCATTTGTAGATTTGTTTTAGCATTTCCCTTTTAGTATAATCTGCTGACAGAGAAAAGTCTATGTCTATCAATTTTAATTAACTATTTCATTTAGCATAGTTAATAAGAGCAACCAAGAACTGGCATGTGATGTTTTCCTGGATAATGATGGTCATGTGGTTTACATTCAAATTTATTGATTTATTTATTTAAAAATCAATACTTAAAATTCCAAGTAACTTATCCTTTACAAGAAGTATTTTTTTTTATATTTAGTTTTTTTTGTTGGTAAATCAAATTTCCAATATACTCTGTAGGTTCAATAACCCTCAACATTATTTCTTGTTGTTGTATTGTACCATTGAAAAATAATTTTCTTTGAAAAATAACAGAGACATATGAAGATAAACAGTCTGAATTACCCACTCAAAAACTGAATCTAACCACAGACCTTTCAAACAACATGACATTTAAACAGATCGTAAATATAGTGTTCAACAAATATAATTATTTAGCTGCGTGCGCCTTAGTACAGCAGCTCTTAAATGCTACTGAATAACTTGTGATGGAACAAAATGATATAGAAATATCTCAGACATAAAATGTGCTTGCGTGCTGTATCTAAATAAGGTTTAATGACTATGATATCATTTTTCAAATATATCTTTTATTTCGTGTAATCAATGCTTTTGATTTGTGTCGCTTCTTATCTCATTTAATTACTTTCTTAAAAACACGAGTCAACGATCTCGTCTTTTAAATTTTATAACAAGCGATATCCTACATTACTAAAACATAAGCCCCTTTAGTAATAGTCATGTAAGTTATCAAATTATTTGCAAATATCGTAAATTTTTGTGAAATACTTTTTTTATTTAATTAAAAACATAACTTTCATTCCAGTCCCCAGAGGTAGAATAGTTACAAAATATGTACATTGTGGTTAAATAGAATATTTCTTTTAATAAGCTTTAGAAACAAGACGATGCTCGCCGAGCTTTTCTCACGTTTCGTAGCAAGTACAGAACATTTTTATTTCACGGACTATGTACATATATGTTTTGTTTAGATCTTTTAATTCACACCTAGCGCTTAAAGTTTCTTCATATTCACATTATTGTCTCTAATTTATCTAAGAAATCGACATAGTTAAAAGGTGGACCTCGATGAGAACCCCAATATGAAGTATTACGCAAAATGTAATATGTATATTATTTCTTGCTATACAGGTAGCGGGGGTAAAGAGATACAAGTAAAATCAAATAAAAAAATTAAGTCCGTATCTATTATTTGATGAAAAGTTGTCTGATTGCAGGATAAATCCATTCGACTTTTGAATATTCGTTTCGTTTAGCTTTAAACATCTTCATCATCAATACCTAGAACTTTCTTTCATTGGTCAATATCAAAAACCTTGTTTTTGCACAATACATTATATAGAGTAATGTATTTATTATGTTTGAGATGCAAACACATCGACATCTGTTTGGTAAGTGAAATGTAAAACCTCTACGTTTTACAGTTTGACCAACTTTTCCAGGACAACACCTTTTGAATTTTAAAAGATGCACTTGATTTTCCTCAGTGACATACTATAAATTGGAAACTTTAGCCGTTTCTTTTTTTCGCAAATTGACCTTCTCTGCTGTTTGTTTGTGTTTGGCCTTATCTATTTTTTTTGGTCTTGAAAAGTGAATTGTTTGAACCTAAATAAACAGATCAACCTTATGCCAAATGCACAGAATTAATTTGCGTGGGTAAAACTTATTAGCATGGGGATTGAAAACTAAATATAATTTATATTTTAGACGGACAATCTATATCTATTCCGTTAAATTTGGATTTTCCCTTATCTATTTCTGTCTTTACAAACTGTGGAACAATTTTGAGGAACTAGTTTGTTCAACTAATTTGATTATTTTCAAATTATAAGTTTTTGGTTAGTACTGCACGGGCATTTCTTAGGCGGTATTACGGGTGGGATTATATAGTAATATGTATGTCCGATAATTGTATAGTATGTATCGAGGTGTTAATATTAACTTAGTACAACACATTCTGCAAAGTATATCATTTGCATTATAATAAATTATTAGTGTAGCATAGTTAGATGTGTGTTTGTTCAGAGATGTTTGTAAGGTTTTTATTATCTTTATAAAATGTTGCATCGCACAGAAAATAAGAAGTTACTGCGATATAACCAAGCCTACATGTTTGAGCTGCCTCTTATTTAGCCATGTAGATAAACTATAATGTTTTAGGTACAGACCACCTTATAAGGGAGAAGTTAAGAACGTAAAAACCAAGGTATATCATTACAATAACCGACTTTAATTACGGGAAACCAATTTATTTTCGCGGATACTTTATTTCGCGTTTTACCCATTCTAGTCCATTTTGCGTCAATTTAAATTAACGACTTTGTTATTTACCTGTTGTAGTTTAATAATGAAAGATGCAAGCTTTACATATTCGCGACAATTTATAGTCGCGTTATTTTTCTACTCGTGAAAGTCGCGAAAATAAGTTTGTTTACAGTTTAAAACATATTTCATTTCCTTATTATACCTTTTCAACAATCGTCTACACCTACAGTTGAGAACGACTGCGACAGGTAAGATTTGGGGGGAATCAGAATTGAAAATAACAGTAATGATCACTATTGATTGAATTGTGTGAAATTAATTTGATTGGTTTCCAATAGACAATGATAGAGTCCAAATGACATAGATTTTAAATTTAGTGTGAAGAAAAAGATGAGCTTTAAATATTATTACATCTTTTTAGAGGTTGAGCTTATAGCTGTCGTTTGGAGTTTTCTCTAATTTGATAGAAAAAAACCTATGGTCATCAGAGAAGAAATCAAAAAAAAAAAGAAAAAAAAGAAGAAATTACAAAACCAAAGCTATGTCCAGGAAAATGGAAATACAGACACAAATTCTAACCCAGTGACAACAAAATGAAATATATCAATGACAGTGTAACATATAAAACCAACGATATATGATCAACATGGACCCCATTTAACTCTAATGCTAAGCAGTTCCCGCTTCTTGTAATAAACTCAAAGGTCATTTTTGGAACGGGGGAAGGACCCTACGTCAAAGGGATAAGCTTAAAATATATTTGTTTGTGTGTAACGGACAGACGGATAGTCCAGTAATTATGTTTCATCAATTCTAAAAAACTTTTAAAGAAATAATTGAATCGTTATTGACCTGCGGTACAAATGATCTTTGATGGAAAACAACTATAATCATCAAATTGCAGAGAAAGCTGATCATGTTGCGGAATGATTGCAGTATATTTTTTTTATCAATTCAACTTGAAATTTCGTGTAAGTAGATGTAATAAGAAGACAGAGAAATATATTTATTTAATTTTTGGTCTGATAAATCTTCTGTAGCTATAGAGTCAAGACAGCGCCAAATCGAATATGTAAACGTGGTGATAATCATGATGGTTTTCATCTTTGAGAGGACCCCTCCATTTTATCTGTAAATAGTAGGTGTCATTAGTCGGTGTCGAAAGTTGTTGAAAAGGTATATTACCACATATCCATTTTAATGACATGATCGAATCGCATTTAACGGTAGTTCAGATTAAAATTTCAAATGATTTTTTTTTCTATCAATATTCTTGAAAGTGCTGACAAGCATCTTTTTATGATTCCGTAGACATCATTTGTAGATTGTTTTACCATTTCTCTATCAGTATAATCTGCTGACAGTGAAGTTGCCTATGTCAGTCAATTTGAATTAACCATGCCAATTATAGCATAACAATAAGAGCTATCAAGTACTGACATGTCATGTTATCCTTGATCTATAATGATCACGTGGTTTACATTCAAGTTTAATGACCTTTTATAAAAACCCAATACCTAGAATTACAACTAACTCATCCTTTACAAGAAGCTGTTTTTTTATATTTAGTTCTTTTTTTGTAAATCAAATTTTCAATATAGGTACAATAGTCCTACACAATAATTCTTGTTTTTGTATTGTACCATTTAAAAATAATTGTCTTTGAAAAATAACAGAGACATGTGAAGATAAATAGTCTGAATTACCAACTCAAAACTGAATCTAACTGCAGACCTTTCAAACAACAGGACATTTAAACATATTGTAAATATAGTGATCAATTATAAATCTAATTATGTAGCCACGTGCACTTTAGTACAACAGCTCTTAGACAACACTAAATAACTTGTGTTGCACTTACACAAAGACTAGCGGGAAAAATATTATTAATTTTAATAACTTCACTCGGTCATTTTTTTCAACAGAACATAGAAAAACATCATAAAATATTCTTCAAAGAGCTGACAAGCATCTTTGTATGATTCTGTAGACATCATTTGTAGATTGTTTTACCATTTCCCTATCAGTATACTCTGCTGACAGTGAAGTTGCCTATGTCAGTCAATTTGAATTAACCATGCCAATTATAGCATAACAATAAGAGCTATCAAGTACTGACATGTCATGTTATCCTTGATCTATAATGATCACGTGGTTTACATTCAAGTTTAATGACCTTTTATAAAAACCCAATACCTAGAATTACAACTAACTCATCCTTTACAAGAAGCTGTTTTTTTATATTTAGTTCTTTTTTTGTAAATCAAATTTTCAATATAGGTACAATAGTCCTACACAATAATTCTTGTTTTTGTATTGTACCATTTAAAAATAATTGTCTTTGAAAAATAACAGAGACATGTGAAGATAAATAGTCTGAATTACCAACTCAAAACTGAATCTAACTGCAGACCTTTCAAACAACAGGACATTTAAACATATTGTAAATATAGTGATCAATTATAAATCTAATTATCTAGCCACGTGCACTTTAGTACAACAGCTCTTAGACAACACTAAATAACTTGTGTTGCACTTACACAAAGACTAGCGGGAAAAATATTATTAATTTTAATAACTTCACTTGGTCATTCGAATTTTTTTGGAACAGAACATACAAAAACATCATAAAATATGTACGTTCATCTTGTAAAGGGGCATTAGTTTTCAAATTTATGTTCACTCTTTTTTCATTATTTATTTATTACATTCTCAAATGTAAATCCATATTACATACAATCCAAAACAAAAACAACAATACATTGGATCGTTATAATGTTTTAGCATTCTGTTCATATTATAGACCACGCTAAAAACTTATAATTATTCATCGAGATATAGTACATTACATTTAAACATGAAAACAACAGAAAAACAAGGTACACCTTCCATTAATTTATGACAATACATCAGTACACAAAAATAGAATTTTGAACTGTACGTCACACGAAAGCAGCATCAACGCCACAAAAAGTGACGTCACAGGTCTTAAACATAGGGATTAAGTTTGTAATGGGGTTATTTATCTATTTTCTTACCATTATGAGAATATTAATACACACTAGCTTTAGTATTGATGTAAGTATTGTATTTTCTACAAATCAAATTTTGTAAAAAATAATATAATTCTGCGCACATAGTTACTTTAAAATTTAAAAAAATGATATAAATGGATTAGCTGATGAAGACTTATTTAAAATTTAACATACATGCGTCAAATTGGTGCAGAATTTTCAAATATTGTAAAGTATTCAATTTTTGTTATTCTGCATTGTAATTTCGTTTCAAAAACTGTAAGCACGAAACAAGATCAAGTTCTTCTGCACTGTTATACATGTGGTGGAACGAACTCTACTAGGAAGTTAACCCGTCTATAAAAGATTGTAAAAACACAAAGTCTACATCGGCAGATTATCAGTTTTCAAAAATAATTCCCACAATTATCTTCACGTACAAGGTTGGAAATAGATTTACTTGTATATATTTCCCAGTTAATTTTTTTACATGACGGTCTTCATTAAACATTAAAATTGAGAATGGAAATGGGGAATTAAAAACGTGGGATTAAAAAGAGTACATACAACCGCTCCACATATTGAAATGACTGTTAAAAATTATGCAACTCATGAAAAGTTACTACCATTTTATTTCAGTGAGATTCGGCCATTTATAATGTTTTTGGTTTATATGTGGCTGTCTCTGTTCTCTTATCTTCACACTTGTCCAAGATTTTAGACGATTTAGTGCTTTGGAATTCCGTTTTGAATTTACCTCGGAGATCAGTATTTTTCTGATTTTACATTTTATAGTAGCCATTTGTTTATTGTTGAAAAGTTTGAGTTGCCCTGGCCTAAATATGTCTTTTTTTATTTTAACTGTGTTTTAGGTTTGATATCTTATTGCATATGACACATTTAGTTGTACTCTGATAATACGTTTTGTATATAAATAGTTATCAAAGGTACCAGACTTATAATTATATGCGGCAGAAGCACGTTTCGTCGACACAAGAGTCATCAGTGACGCTCATATCGAAATAGTTAATTAGCCAAAACAAGTGCAAAGTTGAAGAGCATTGAGACCCCAAAATTAAAAAATATTCAAAGTATGTCACGTTATTCATTTTTCTTATTGCTTTTGATTTGTTAATCTTCTTATCTCATTAAATTACTTTCTTACAAACACGAATTATTAATCGTTGACAAACTTCACAACTAGGACAAAAGTGAATGTTTACACTTAATGTTTTTGAAAAGACAATTTCAGCTTCTAGATCAAACATTTACAAAGTTTCAAGTTTCGATGGAATAAAACCATTTATATTCTTAGCCAAAAAAAAAACAAAAAAAAAACTGTTATATTTGTTTGTGGCTTGATTTTAATTACGAAATACATTTATCAAAACATTAAAGCACAAACCATTAGTTTGTGCTATCCAAAAACAACGAGACCAAATGAGTCGTCATCATAAACTTTTCTCCCTATGCTAATGCAAACTCAAAATGTCACAAATATCGGAAATAGAACATAATAATTAAAATCACATATCAAACGACTATATCGATGTGTGTATCTTCAGAACTGTCACTACTGAGTTGTGACACATACATTATTCGTGAAATTAGTTTTAAACGTTGTTATCATGCAATCAGCCAATTATTGTACAAATAACGGGTACATAACATTTGTTTTCTTCATTTGTGCAAATAAATTCTCCAGTTACCCCGCTTCCCTATTGAGCAAGCGGTATTGTGCATACTTCTTTTTGCGTAACAGTTCATTATGGGGTTCTCTTCGCGGTGCGCGTTTATACTAATATGTTGATTTCTTCGATAAATTAGAGACAGTAATTTAAATTTTAACAACTAAATAAAATTGAGAATGGAAATGGGGAATGTGTCAAAGAGACAACAACCCGACCAAATAAAAAACAACAGCAGAGGGTCACCAACAGGTCTTCAATGTAGCGAGAAATTCCCGCACCCGGAGGCGTCCCTCAGCTGGCCCCTAAACAAATATATACTAGTCCAGTGATAATGAACGCCATACTAATTTCCAAATTGTACACAAGAAACTAAAATTAAAATAATACAAGACTAACAAAGGCCAGAGGCTCCTGACTTGGGACAGGCGCAAAAATGCGGCGGGGTTAAACATGTTTGTGAGATCTCAACCCTCCCCCTATACCTCTAACCAATGTAGAAAAGTAAACGCATAACAATACGCACATTAAAATTCAGTTCAAGAGAAGTCCGAGTCTGATGTCAGAAGATGTAACCAAAGAAAATAAACAAAATGACAATAATACATAAATAACAACAGACTACTAGCAGTTAACTGACATGCCAGCTCCAGACTTCAATTAAACTGACTGAAAGATTATGATTTCATCATATGAACATCAGGCACAATCCTTGCCGTTAGGGGTTTAGTATCATACCATCATAATATATATGAGAAGAACAAAACACTTACAGGTATCTACAGGAGGAACCAAAGGGTTAAAAAGTAAAATATATAACATGGTGGTGCAAATTGACGGAGTTGCTATTTTGGGTGCTACCAAACACCTTGACTAATATCAATTTGGCTCGTTTAATTTTCATATAATTTTGACAAAATATTAAGTTTGACCCTTTGACATGTTTGACAAAAATATTAAAAATTCAAAAACTATGAACCAAACAGTTCATTTTGATCATTGAGAAGCTTTATATTTCCTTTACAATACAATGTGATTAAAATGTTTAACGAGTTATCGCCTTTTAGTGTTAAGAATCACCTTAATGTGGCATCACTTAAGCAGGGGGATACATACATGTAGTCACTAGGAAGAACGACTGAAATCTTTTTATCGACTGAAATCTTTTTATATGACATATGAACATTGTTGTCAAATTTAAAAGGAGTAGAGGCATTAAGGCCTAGTTTTGGCCCAAGAAAATACAATGTTTGATAACTATTTCAAATTGGCACATACTGTTTAGAAATGCATAGGGTCAAGAAATATGAATAAAAAACATAAAGATTTTTATCTGATGACGTCACAATTACATCATAATGTGTACTATTTTCACAAAAACGATGACAAATACAGAACTTATGCAATTTTCTATCTGTATTTCCGTTGTGGAAACATCCTGCGCAGCCGAGAAACAACAAAATAATTTAACAGAAGCTTTATTATAACTATTGGCATAACCTCACCAAATATAAAGTTGTTTCTTGTGTGCGCACATACTGTTTCAATCTAAAATATACTTATAATTTGATGAAAAGCAAGGAAAATCACGAGATTTAACAAAATATGCAAATTAAGTCATGATTTGTTGCCATGGTAACGTCTTCGATATCAAATTTGTTTTGTTTTTCTTAGTATCTTATACCTAAGTCAAGTTTTCAGTAATTTAAGAATATGTATGATAACTTTTAAATTTGCAGTAATTTTTGGGCCAAATAAGGGCCTTATTGCCCCTACTCCTTTATTTCTATCAGCTTTAGAAACAGGACGAAAATCGAGGCTTGCAGAGGTTTTTCTCCTGTTTCGAAGCAGATACAGATAAATTTTATATATTTCAAAATGTACACCCAACAGTTGAAACTATATTAATGAAATTTATCCTGTTGAACTTACTTTAAATAAAGCTAATACTAACAATGACCACTGCCCTTTTCTCGATCTTGATATCTATATCACTAATGGAAAGCTGAATACTAAAATTTATGATAAAAGGGACGATTTTTCATTTCCTATCGTTAATTATCCGTTTTTAGATGGTGACGTTCCCTTGTCACCATCTTACGGTGTTTATATATCTCAACTTGTACGATTCGCTCGTGTATGTAACAATGTTTTAGATTTTAACGAGAGAAATTTATGTATTACTGAAAAATTATTACACCAGGGTTTTCGATATCACAAACTAGTTAAAACCTTTACTAAATTTTATCATCGGTATAAAGACATCATTCGGAAATATAGCTCAACATGCCGACTTCTAATACGTTCAGGTATTTCACATCCAATTTTTTATGGAAATATTCTTTATAAAGCACAAAGGTGTCAGTATTCACCTCAGAAACTTACAAAACCTTTGAATAGACTTATTAAGAAGGGATATAATTACGATACTGTTGTCAAGTCATTACAAATTGCATATTTTGGCGTTAATATTGAGTCACTGATAAGGTCTTTGCATCGGAGCTAAACACATTTATTCTAAAAACAGTTATTGGCATGACACGGGTATATATTTGTTTAGGGGCCAGCTGAAGGACGCCTCCGGGTGTGGGAATTTCTCGCTACATTGAAGACCTTTTGGTGACCTTCTGCTGTTGTTTTTTATTTGGTCGGGTTGTTGTCTCTTTGACACATTCCCCATTTCCATTTTCAATTTTATAAATATAAAAACTATTAGCCTTCAGTATAAGTTATCGTCGTCTTGTATATTCTTTATGTGTTCCCATCGTTTTCGAAATATAAATATTAGAAATAATTCTATTCTTGTTTCCGTTGTATCTAATCATTTCAGTTTCATCAAAGAAATAAATTAACAATACATAAATTTGCTTGACAACATTTATCTGATTTAATTGAGAATACAGCCCTGTAGCTATATCATGGAAACTAAACCATTGTCGATGAATTTAATGACTTGTTCTCACGATGAATACATCATGTCGTCAAATTGAAAAAAAATATTCTCTAGGATTCTTTATAAAACACCATCTGCTTTGTTAAAATAATGTTGCATCACACTGTTTAAATACATAGAATAAATTGAAAGTAATTATCTTGTTTTTGGCCATGGTGCGCATCAATTGAATCTGCTGTATTTATATACAAAAGAGAAAACTAAGTGAATCTCCATTTTAATTCTCTTGTTCAAGTAATCTCTGCTGAGGTCAATGAACAGTAAATAGGATATGTCAAAGATTATAAAAAAATAATTCAAACAACTTTTCCTCGTAGATTTATATCTGAAAATCGAACAAATGCATTTGTTGTTCTATTCTTTTAAAATATGTGAACATTTGAATAGAATGCACGGCTAAAAACGTTTTTATCTTAATATTTTTATATTTTCATTTTTCTAATACATCACTTTGTTTTAATAAACCATATGTTGTTGGAACAAATATTTCGTTTTATTGGTATAAAATATTTATATGGTCACCGACTAAGTTTCGTAATCAACCTTTACAATTTGATAAATATAATACCCAGTGTATGTAAAGTGCGGATCCTAAAATATCATTTTTACTGTATATGCCATAAATGTCTAATGTAGAATGATAAATAAACAGACGAACTTTTTTTTACTTTCGAAGAAAATGAAGAAAATTAGTTAAAATGTATATGTTCAGAAATACATAATACTAATAAAACAAAGTAAGAGATGCGAGCGGGGTTTTATCGCGCCTAAAGCCATCCAGCATTGAAATATATACCAAAATAGGTGAATATTTATGACATTTCACGAACAGATCGTGCAGGTGCTTTATAACTAACAGGTAAGATGTTGTTGCAGTACAAAATATTCATTTTAATACAATTAATAAAGTTGTATAACGTAGAATATGTTTTGTCATTCAGTTTCTTCATATTTAACTAAATTCCACTATGACGATTTCGTAATTCTAGTCATGTTTACTGTCGAATAATGATACTATTCTTTCATTTTTACTGTGGAGCGAATCATTAGTACTGTATATGCGGTGCATTTTCACTGTATAATTTTTTATTTATTTTTTTTATCTATTACAGCTCATTTCTTTAAGCATGTAGAGCAGGACTTTAGTTGACTTGCTTGTTTTTCTTTTATTGGATAATCGTTATGATAACACCCAATTTAATTCAAATATTAAAAATACAGGTTAAACTATCATATGCCTAATCATATTGTTTAAAAATGTCAATCTTATTTACAAAGTTTGTATAAACAATTAAACAAACAAAGCAAGCAAGACAACCAAAGTTTTGCTTTGCATGCATTATGAAATTAACTGTAAGGCCTTAATTTAGCCGACTTGCTCAAACAATAGATAAAGTAAGAGAAAGATTTGATAAAATTTAACTTACGGAGGAAAGTTTGGTTTTAAAACACTCTAATAAATTCAATAGAAATAACATTTATTTCAAATGTATTCCATTTAGTTTCTTATAAAGCGTATAGGGATCTTTATCCTTATTTTTTTTTATCCATTTCCATGACACTGCACCACTAATTACGTACATCTTGATATAGATTGAATCTTTGTTTTCCCGTTTAAAAGGTTTTACACTGGAGCCATTTATAACTTGCTGTTCGGTGTGAGCCAAGACTCCATGTTAAAGACCGTATGTTTACGTATAATGGTCTACTTTTATAAATTGTGACTCGGATGGAGAGTTGTCTCATTGTCACATACGACATCTATATATGGCTCAAAAACGAAACGAGACGGGATAAAAAGGTATAAAAAAATCCACACTACTTTTTTAATATATGTATAATGGGCTTAATATGATTCAGAATAGAGTAAAATAGTGGGTCGCATTTGGGTATAAGCGTGGCGCCGGATTGCCGATTTTTTGCAAGCGTGACAGGTGAAAGTCAAATGATTGTGTCGTGAAAAACGAGAAATGAAGTCTAGCGGGACACAGGAATCTGCCAAAACAATAAGCGGAATACGGGAATCTGCCAAAACAGTAAGCGGGATCCGGGATCAGAACCCCCCCCCCCCCCCCCCCCAATGAGACCCCCAGAATAAGATATTTGTGTATATCAATCCTATTGTTACAGTCATGCCTTCAATAACAAATGTATCCGATGCATGCATTTTTTTTATATTTTTGGTCCCTTTTTCAATTTTGAGGGGTCCAAATTTAAAGACAAAAGTCCTTTAATATAGATATTTGGGATTCGTTGACATGCTGAATATAACCGTGTATCTAGTTTGGGGATTTTTTGTCTAGTTGCTGAAACAGCCCACATAGAGTTCCAAAGGGTCTAAAATCAACAAAAATGAATTGTAGCAATCATTTCGTTTACAATAACCCAAATATGTATGGTTTTACCTCTGCGGTAGTATCCATTCGCGGATCTAGAATTTTTCATTTTGAGAATCGCTTTTGTTACAAGTTTGAAAAGCTATATATTTGATGATGAATGAATTGGAGTTTGTATTTCAATTTGAAAATACATGTATCATAAATCCTAAAGTCATCAACTAAGTTTTTTCGTTTGTTGCAAGTGCATTTATCACATAATTCTACAATAAAAATTCCTCGCATCTTTGAAAATTCTACATTAATAATGACTGCACTAACAGTGATAATTCATCGCATCTATAGCTAAAATGGATCGCTTTCAATAATCGATATGCTATATTATGATGCTTTTATAACACTTATTTGAACTTTAATGCTATGTTTGTATATTATAAAGACATATCACAATAAAAATATGTTAAAACTTATCTTCAAATCCTTTATTCTACAATAGACATACCCGCATATAACCATGATAACAGTAAAAATGAACTAGCTGGATTCGCACTTTATATACACTGATACCTTGGATACTGAAGACTTTTTCAAGCATAGCTACAAGATCATAATGGTAGAAAATATATATTATTTTGGCTAATTTGTTTTTTAAATTTAAACATATTTATTTATAGTGGATTGGGAAACAAGTTTTTGCAACTTATATTAATCCCTTTCCACTTTGCGGGTGCGAGTGCCTTGCCTTGTAGCAGCATTAGCCTGCTCTTTAACGAAATCTACAAGTTAGAGTGTCTTTAACGTGAAAGAGATATGGCTATCTCTTACAAAAAATGTAACACGGGTCAGCCATTTATCGACCCCTTCCGACGGACTATCATCGTTTCTTCAAAAACCATACTAGCAAATGGTTTTTTCTTGATTTTGTTGACTCAAAAATATATTAACTTCGAAATAGCGATTTTAAGTGCAATCCTCTTCTGTTGTTTAAAAAATGTGAAATTGCTGCTGAACTGATATAAAAAAAAAGAATAACGAGTTTCTTTTATTTTTGTTATAATTGAAATTTTTCAACAAATTATATAATGCATGCATATCTTTTACGCTAAGTTCTGTGTTGACGTTTTTTTTTATATTTGTTAACGAATTAATAACGTAATATTTTTCACGATAGATACATGAGATATTACCATATAGCAGGTTATTTGAATTCGCAGGTGTACAATTTCGCGATTTTCATTAGATAAGGTTTACGAAATATTTTGGCGGTTATTATTTTGTCGGATTCAAAACTTATATCAATACCTTTGCATGTGCACTATAAAATTGGCGGGATTCATTTTGGCGATTATGTTTGATCCCCGAAAAGAGCAAACATTAACAACCCGCTATACGGTATTGTATTTAGTGATTGTTAATGGCAACCTAATCACCTTTCGATTGTGTCTCTGAAATTGACCGAATTGTGAAACAATCACCACAAAGCATGTTGAGTAACCGAAAATAGTAGATTGGTAGAGTCTTAACATGTTTTATACATCTTTCCATGCTTTCTCATTTGTAACATGTATTATTCCATATTGGTATTATTTTAGTAGGTTTCTCTATATGAATTGGATTTTGGATAAAAAAGCATATTCACCTCAGAAAGTGTTATTCACCGCGCTAAACGTCACGCGCTTTTACATGCAACGTTATGGTAAAATGTTTCATGTAAAAAAAATGGTAGATATATGTTTGTCATTAAATACATTTTCTTCTCTCGGAATGTGGAATAAAACAATTACTGTCTTTTGTTTCGGTAAATATGGGGTTTTATATCATTGAATATCATTTTTCAAAAGTCAATAAAACCGCATATTTACCTCAAACAGTTATTAAATGATGTGTTGCATTATTTTGTTCTTGAATAATATGTGTTCCTATACTGTCAAACAAGTGTGAGGTGTAGGTAGCTATATATCAAGGTTTAATCCTAAAGTTTCCAAATAAGAAAATGAGTGTACTATGTCAGGACTATGGCAGTTGTTATCCATCCGTCTTATGTTTTTGAGCTTTTGATTATGGCATTTTTTATTAGGTATTTCCGGTTTGAATTTTACTCAGATTTCGGTATTTTTGTTAATTTACATTTTATTACTATTTATATTCTAGGGCACGTTTGTTAACATTCTGTTTCTCATTTTGCAAAGTTTCTCTTATTATCTATTCTGACATTATACTATGACATCTTTTAACATGTGTTTTATTGTGCGAATTACTGTGTGTTTGTTGTATCTTCTTTTGCTAGAAGTGTAAGGAGAGGATAAAGGTCTCATTAAACATTTTTAACCCTGTCGCATTTTTGCGCCTGTCCCAAATCAAGAGCCACTAGCCTTTGTTAGTCTTGTATGGTTTATTATTTAGTTCTTTTATATGAAATTGGGCTTAGTAGGACATATAATCTTGCAATTTTGTCATTTATTTTCATCTGTTGCTATGCATAATTATTAATCTCTGTGGCTGCGCCGCTCTAAGACTTTTTTGCAATTGTATGCAATTGTTTTCTGCTTTTCAAAATATTCATTTTAGATTTTGTTTTATATATTATCAGCTATTAATCAGGTCAGGGTATTTGTTTCATAAATCTTTCTCACCATTTACAAATTTCCTGTTTATAAAAATGACTCAAAATAAAAGTAATTAGAACCTATATAGCTCAAGGTCATCAAATATCATTTTGTATATAAGGTCGTCGACAGAAATTCTCTAGAGAGATAAAATAAGACACGAATGTGTATTTTCACGAAAACAGCAATGAAGGGCATAAGTAATTAGCTAGTTAAAAAAAACAGGTTTTATCCATTGTTTTTTTTTTTTTACAATAATGCCTGTAACTGGTCAGGAATATGACAGTTGTTATCCATTCGTTTGATGTGTTTGAGCTTTAGAATTTTCATTTGTTAAGGGAATTTCCGTATTGAATTTTCCTTGGCGTTCGGTATATTTGTGATTTTACTTTTCATGATATACATGATAACAAAAATTAGCAATATTAGTGATATTTTCAATTGAACCAGACGGTCTTTTAAAATAAGTTTAACTACTTTAAGAATTTGATAAACTATATTTAATAAGATGGTTGAAATCTTAACTGGCATGTACTAGTATACAGGTTGCACTTTGTAAATACAGCTGTTTCTCAAACCACGCCTCTTTTGGGGAGATTTATAATATTCATAGATATGTTAATTTGTTAATGTACTGGTTCCCATATATGATCTCTGTGTTTCATCTCATAGTAACATCACTTGGGGATGTAACAGGTATAGAGAAACATGGTAGCGCATAAATTTTAATTCTTAGGAAGTCCAAAAATGGAGGTAAAGGTAGTATAGAGTTTTAGCATAATTCAAACTCTTAGAAGTTCAGGGCAAATAAGTGTTGAAAATATGCCGCACAGCCCTTAATTTCTACCTTTAAGTTAAATAGTAGTGCATATAAACTTTTCGTTCTGGGATTTTATTTTTCACGAAACTTCACAGCAAAAATGTCACAATTTTTGCCACAAAGGGAGTTCCTATGGGAAATTGCATTGTCTATATTTATAGAATTGTAACCTTACAAAGACATTATGTTTGCATTTGTGTTTGCGTGCCAATTGTCTTTTACTTTGTCACTCAAAAACATATTTAATCCGCAATCATGGAAATTTTGCGGATTTTAAAATGCAATCGTTTTTATAATATTAAAAAAATTTGACCTTGAAATCGCATTTGCATGACAGTGTGGGGCTTTTTTTTCTGAAATCAAGATATTACTTATTTTTTCAAATATATTTTTGCTTTTGACTTTTTCTGCTTCTGCTGCTGTCATTGGAAATACAGTAAACACTTCGATCTACATTTGTAGGACATATAATCTTGCAATTTTGTCATTTATTTTCATCTGTTGCTATGCATAATTAATAATCTCTGTGGCTGTGCCGCTCTAAGACTTTTTTGCAATTGTATGCAATTGTTTTCTGCTTTTCCAAATATTCATTTTAGATTCTGTCTTATATATTATCAGCTATTAACCAGGTCAAATATTCGTTTCATAAATCTTTCTCACCATATACAAATTTCCGATTTATAAAAATGACACAAAATAAAAGTAATTAGAACCTATATAGCTCAAGATCATCAAATATCATTTTGTATATAAGGTAGTTGACTATATTTACAGAATTGCAACCTACCAAAGACATTATGTTTGAATTTGTTTTTGCGTGCCAATTGTCTTCTACTTTGTCACTCAAAATCATATTTAATCCAAAATAATGGAAATTTTACGGATTTTTAAGTGCATTTCTTTTTATAATATTATAGAAAATTGACCTTCAAATCGCACAGTGTGGGGCTTTTATTTACTGAAAATAAGATATTATTTTATTTTTTTCTAATATATTTTTGCTTTTGACTTTTTCTGCTTCTGTCATTAGAAAAACAGTAAACACTTCAGTCTACATTTGTAAGACAAACTCTTATTTCAACAAACATTAATAGAAATGAATGGAAAATAAAGGCAACAGTAGTATACCGCTGTTCGAAATTCATAAATCGATTGAGAGAAAAAAAAAGGATTACAAACTAAAACTGAAAAAAAAACACATCAAAATATTCATGATTACATATAATATATTGTCAGTTTCAGTGAATTTTTTTATATGATTTAAAAGTTCTTTTAACATTATTATTATCTATACATTCATAATACAGATATATTTACTATACTGGGAACATGAAACACATTCATTACCTTTTGTAAAAACTGTGTTCCTGTTAGTTCCTGAAAATGGGAATATCACGTTGTTAAACAATTAAAATACACATTTTCTTTGATATGCTTCATTAAGATGTCAAACTGCGTCGAATTTGGGGGAAAATAATAAGAAAGTACATTATTTTCCTTTTTTCGTCAGTTTTTCTAGTTTTAGAAGAGGAATTGTCTTTTTCAAATCAATTTTTATATTTTACAGAGTGAGTTAGTTACTAAATCATAGAAGTATTTTATATAAATTTTCTGGCTAATTATAAAAATTGTAATAATTTCATTCATTATGTTTACGATATATGTATTTATAGGTAAAGAGTTTTAAGAATTTAGTGAAATATATATAACAAAACATACAAGGCATGGAAAATATTTTTTGAAGCATACATATTAATATTTCTACAATTATATTTTCAATAAACTTGTTTACCGCTATAATAGTATGCATACATTGTAAGATAAAGTTAGATTGATATTAAAGCTAAAATATTTAAATATGATGAAAACATAAGTTCTACCTAAACAAGAAAAATATTCACATTTATTAAGTTTCTTTTCGAGAATAATTTGAAATATTGTGTTATCTAAACGAATAATTTGTTTATAGTCAAGTCAATTCAAAATATTTATCACATATTTGTTATGAATACCTTAGGTTTTGCATATGCAATAACCTCAAAATTGCCCGGGGCAAAAAAGAGTATATTGATATTGTGCCCTGATTCCAAATGACGCGACGTCATTGCGTCCTTAACGACAACGGCGAACAATAACGGTGTTGTAATTGAACTTTTTTCTCCTCTTTGCAAAACTTAAATATGTGATAAATAGATTATAACATGTCTTTTCCATATTGGCCCTGGTATCATCCCTCGACCCATATAGGTCCTCGGCTAAAGCCTGGAGGCCGATATGGAAGTCTCGGGATAATACCAGGGCCAATATGGAAAAGGGCATGTTATAATCTGTACATATATTTTGATTTATTCTCTCTCTGATTTTTAGCATGTTTAATTGCTAAGTACATTTTAATTGTGAGTTTTCTATTGTCGTGATTGTCAATCTGCATCTCAATGACCAACTGGTTCATGGAATCTTTTCATTATCTGATAAGTGTGAAAACCATTACAACGCACAAAGAACCTATGAAGTCAGGGTTGAGCTTCATCTATGTGTATTACATCTATGGTATGACAAATAGTTTCTATTTTCACGTGATAATATGGAAACACCAATACGTATACGTTCTTATAACATTTTGTTTGTTTACAACATATCTTCACCGATTTAAAACTTTGTCTTCGTAACCTTTCCGTCTTCATACCCCAAAAATAACAATTGGACTTTCCTTTATAGCACTTTTATATTAGTGGTCAGTATAGAAATACGTCAATAGTTCTTTATAATTCCCACGCCTCTAACCTCTACCCAATTTAGATCATGTATAAATAGAAATGTATAAGCACTTCTAATATATGTCATTGGTGAACTAGTAAATTGACGTTTTTAATTATGAATAGTGAAGCAATATAAAAGAGTGTCAATGAACTATTAAGCTGATTCCTTCCTGATGCAAAATCTTCGAACCATATTTGATGAATAACTTGAAGATATCTTTATCTGAAAATAACATTTAGAATTTTGACCTTTTGTTATTTGGTTTTTTCTGTACGAGAGATATAGGACTAAGGTATGAGATAACGTTTTCTATTTTGACGTTATTATATGACAACGCCATTTTGTTTTTCGTAGCATGAATTGTTCTATATAATAAGAATGTTCTTATCCCGGGCATAAAAACAATGCCGTATTTCGCGAAACCTTTTCAACTTTTGATCTTCAGTGCTGTACAACTTTGTACTTTTTTCACGTTCGATCTTTTATATCTGGGCGTCACCGGTGAGTCTTGTGTGGGCAAGGCGCGTTTTTGGCGTATTGAATTTTGGACCTGATGCTTTTTGTTATCTATTAATCATGTTTTTCTGTGTCTAATATGTTCTCCTGTTTGTTTGTGTTGTGGTCCTGTGGTGTTGTGTTGTCGTTTCGGTGTTGTATTTAACTTTGCCATTAAAGTGCGAGGTTTGGCATGCCTTAAAACCAGGTTCAACCCACCACTTTTATTCCCCTTTAAAAGTGTCCTGTACCAAGTCAGGAAGATGGTCATTGTTATAATATTGTTCGTTTCTCTTTGTGTTGCATTTTAACGTTGAGTCGTTTGTGTTTTCTCTTATTTTTGAGATATTGAGATAAGACGTGGCACGGTACTTGTCTATCCCAAATTCATGTATTTGGTTTTCATGTTACATTTGTTATTCTCGTGGTGTTTTGTCTGATGATTGGTCTGTTTCTGTGTGTGTTGCGTTTCGGTGTTGTGTCGTTGTTCTCCTCTTATATTTAATGCGTTTCGCTCGGTTTTGGTTTGTTACCCCGATTTTGTTTTTTGTCCATGGATTTATGAGTTTTGAACAGCGGTATACTACTGTTGCCTTTATCTATAACATTTAGCAACATATCTTCAATTTCATCTATTAAAAACTTTGCCTTCGTAACTTTTTCGTCTTCATATTCAAATATCCAATAGCAATAATTCGACTTTTCTCAACAGTACAAATGACTAGTGTAGAAATACGTCAGTAGATCTTTATAATTCCCAAGTTTGTAACCTCAAACCAATTTAGATCATGTACTCTAAAAAGAAGTGCTTCAAGCACCTCTAATATAAATCATCGATGCAGTCGTAAATTCTCGTTGTTAATTATGAATAGGGAAGTAATAGAAAGTAGTGTCAATGAACTTTTTTTTAAATAGCTTGATTATATCTTTATCTGAAAAATTAATGCTATTTAGACTTTTCACATTTTCAGTCCATAGAAACAAACAATTGACAATTTGACAGCCATGATATATATTTAGTAAGACTCCACACCTGAGGTTTTTATATGCAAACGTGGGATAGGATGTATGTGTTGTTAGTCTAATAGAACCTGTCTGTCGTCCAAATGATCATAGTTCTTATCATTAAGGTAACACTACATGTATGTGTTTTAAAATCTCGACATGTGAGTTGGAATGTCCCTGTAGTCTTTGTCGGCTCTCTTTTCGAGGAGACAAAAC
This sequence comes from Mytilus edulis, assembly GCF_963676685.1. NCBI lineage: Eukaryota > Metazoa > Mollusca > Bivalvia > Mytilida > Mytilidae > Mytilus > Mytilus edulis. The sequence goes on along the minus strand of NC_092356.1, from coordinate 20,837,508 downwards.
AATGTAAGGGAGCTACCATTTTATTTTCATGGTGAGCTAGGATGACAAATTGTGTCCTGTGTTTTTTAGTTTTAAGTTGTGATCTCTGTCCTGCATTTTTCTTTTTCACTGTATGGTGCATTTTTTACTCAAAACTCCTGTCCTGTCTTTATTTTAATTATCACCATAGACCCCCCCCCCCCCCCCTCAACATTCAAATCGTAGCTCCCTAACGAAATAGATATCGAACTCCAAGGAAAATTCAAAAGGGTAGTTCCTTAAAACAGTCTTAACCAAACGGAGTCACCTGATATAGACATTTTCCTAACATTGTGATGGGTAGAAACTGGTTTTACACTTCTTTAGCATCCAACTATATGTCACGTGTTTATAGTTCTGTTATATATAAATAAAACCAATTTGAGCAACAGTTCCGAGACCAGAGTTATTTCGTAGTGCATTTCTTTTAGAAGATAAATGAAAATTAAAAAAATCCAACCTGCGCTTTCTCAATGAAATTTTTACAGTGTGTTGTACTACTTTTGGGACAAATTATATCAAAATTATAGAAAACTTCATCGGCTCTAACTCAAAATATGGACAATTTTATGTTTAGGACGTCTTGAAATCTTTTGAACCTTTTTCAGCTGGACCAAATCACTACTTTCCTTTAAAATTCTGAACCCAATTTTTTTTACAGTGTAATTTCACCCCCTTCTTGCAATTTGAGGCATTAAACATAGAAAAATAAATTTGGAAGGGGTATAAAAATTAATGGCAAGTAACCCACTGTCAACACTAGGGACTATATTTGTGAACAACGAAAATCAAGGGACGACAATTGTGGTCTCGGACCAACATAAAGAGACAGTAGTGGTTAACGTGACAATGATGTGGATCCAACAGTTAAAATTGTCTAAAACTACATAATACATGTGTAACATCATTAGGATAAATTATAAAAACAAACAAAAAACGATCTATCCAAAATTGTTTTAATTACAAACGCTCTTCTGATAGGGTACGTACTTAAGTAACATTCAAACACAAAGACAGAAACCTGCAAACCTACAAACCAAAGGTTTCGATAAGAGCAAATAAGTAAACAAAGTTTTGATACTTGATTGGGAGTAGGATTTTTTTATCAGCTATTCATGTTCATCTATGAAAGTGCTCTGGTCAAGAAAAAAGATCTTTTCGTTTTAACATAAGTATGTCCCTTCAATTTTACATAAAACAAACTTTGTCGTAAATTATTCGTCTTTTTTCCAATTATATTTATTTAATCTTAATAGCTAGTGTAGAAATATCCACAAGGTTGTAACCTTAAATCAGTTTAGATCATGTGTTTTAGCAATGCCGAAAGCATCTCTAATATATAACACTAAAAAACTACAATCACGTGTAATTAGGAATATTGAAAAAATAAAAAGTAGTATCATTGAACTGGTAAACTGATTCTGTTCTTTTCTGACTATTTTAAGAAACACTTGTCTATATATTACTTAAAGCTATATATATATATTATATATCTTGAAACACAGTATAGTGTTAATGTATAAAAAGTGAACAAAATAATGACGAGATGCTGTCACATTATCAAGACGGAACCTCTTCAGGGTTTAACAGTCTCTTTATATAGATGGAACCTATTTTGACTTTGACATTTACATTGTATATTGCAAACAGACTATCGTTCCAATGGTAACGAATTGCGCCCCTCTTCTTGCCGACTTGTTTCTTTATTATAATAAGGCTGACTTCATACAGGAACTTTTTAGGAAGAAAGATAAGAAGTTAGCAATATCCTTTAACTCTACTTTCCGCTATATAGGTGATGTTCTTTCACTAAATAATTCAAAATTTGGTGACTATGTCGAATGCATCGACCCCATTGAACTAGAGATAAAGGATACAACAGATACAGTTAAGTCGGCCTCATATCTTGACTTACATATAGAAATTGACAATGAGGGTCGATTGAAAACAAAACTTTACGACAAAACAGATGATTTCAGTTTTCCAATTGTGAACTTTCCATTTCTAAGTAGCAACATTCCAGCAGCACCTGCATACGGTGTTTATATCTCCCAATTGATACGATATTCCCGTGCTTGCATTTCCTATCATGATTTTCTTGATAGAGGGTTGTTGCTCACAAGTAAGGCTAGCTATTAAATCAAGAGTTTCAAATGGTGAAGTTGAAATCATCTCTTCATAAATTTTACGGACGACATCACGAGTTGGTTAACCGTTATGGAATAACCGTTTCACAAATGATATCGGATATGTTCCTTACGTCGTAACTACAACCCCTTCCCTTTTATGAATGTGACCTACCGAATTAGACTATTTACCTAATTTGTTATAACATAAGCAACACGAAGGGTGCCACATGTGGAGCAGGATCTGCTTATCCTTCCGGAGCACCTGAGATCACCCCTAGTTTTTGGTGGGGTTCGTGTTGTTTATTCTTTAGTTTTCTATGTTGTGTCATGTGTACTTTTGTTTGTCTGTTTGTCCTTTTTATTTTTAGCCATGGCGTTGTCAGTTTATTTTCGATTTATGAGTTTGACTGTCCCTCTGGTATCTTTCGTCCCTCTTTTATATACGCCTATACATCATATATACTTTTTAGCTAACTTAGGACCCAATATCTGCTTAATTAAATAAGGCAAATAAAGGGGGCAAACGAAGTCTGACATTCATCATGATTCATATGAGTCTTGTATTTGGTTCTATTGATTTAAATGGTTACAAGGGATAGAAAGTGAATGCGTAATCTTGATATTTAATTTAAAGTGCAATCAAAGTAAATAACGAGTAATTGTGATGTATAGCCTACTTTATTTAATTGTAAAGATGAAACAATAAGCAGTTTTATCATGGAAGGAAAAAGTATTATACTAAATTAAAACTGAATACATTATTTAAGCTTGAATATTAATTCTGTAAAACTATGACCATCACGTTTAGAAGCTGATGAAATTGTTAATTATCATTTCTCGGTTTTACAAGACAAAGTGTACCAAACTATGTAGTTGAGGTTGCGTAATTGACCAATATAATTTTGAACAATTTGTTGTTTGTCGGTTATTTAATCATAGACATAATTATATACACAATTGAGGTTATCGAGTAAGATAACATGAAATGTAAATGTTAGTAAACAATGTAGAAAAAATATTTTTAATCTAAAACAAATTTGCTTTAAATTATAGGTGTAAAAATGGATACTTGCGGTTTAATTGATTTTGCCGTTTGATTTGGGACTTTCCTTTTTGAATTTTCCTCGGAGTTCAGTATTTTTTTGTTTTTACTTTTTAAATTATAACACCTCTGCTTGGCCTTTTAAAGGTCATATGTTTTCCAACCTATCGCAAATTACCTTTTTTGTTTTATAATGAACCAATATGAATTTACTGCAAAATCAACAACGTTAACGTCCGATTTACTTTCACTTTGACCACAGTTTCAAGGTCGTATGTCATGGATCTCAAATCATAAGACACTGGGTCATTGACATAATTGTATGGTTGTGGAGTTTTACTTATTTCAATTAAATAAGGATAGAAAAGTATTCTATGTGGTCACCGAAACAACAAATGTGTAGAATTGTTCCATGTTGTATACAATTATTTGACAAAAGCCTCTTATTATTGATTGTCAGGGATTCTTTGGAATTAAGCTAACAAGCTTTCTCAAATTAAGAACATGCTGTTGACGTTGACCTTAATTTTCTTCCCATAAACCTTGTATGACTTTAGATCAAGACTTTAGGTCTCTATTACTTAAGGAATATAAATTGTTCATCATAAAACTAAACTCAATGTCAAATTTAAAAAGGATAATAACTCCAATTATATGTCATTGGATCATTTATGTTAAAGATGACCGAATCATCCTTTAGATTTAACAAACTATTGAAACATCTTACGGATACAGAGAAATAAAGACAACAATAAAAAGGAGGAGCCGGGATATCTTAGAAAAATTAGAAAATACATGTACTTCATGCTCAGCGTCAATGGTGAACTCATAATCATCTTCTGTCCGATGTCATTGCCCAAAAAAACTTTCCCCAAGTAATTTGTTTTTGTCAGATGGCATAAAAACAGATTATAAAAAAAAAAACAAGGGACTCTCCGCGAAAAAAGAAAAAAACTACATTCATTATTCTTAATACGAAGTTTGATAATTGATTAATTGTTGGTTGCTTAGCGTCCAGTAGTAAAGAGCGATGATACCCAAAGGACATTCATAATTCATAAGTCAAGGACAAACCGATACTTTGACTGAGTGTAAATTCAGATGGCGGATGATGCATGCGAAGCAGACGACGCACAATCTGAAAACGAATCCGGTATTGCTGCTTTACGAGTTCATCCGACTTTATTTTATCATTATCATGGTTTGTATCTTCTTCATTATAATTCATCGAGATTTTTCAACATCAATGCAATTTTCTTTTAGTGTCTAATGTCGACCGGTTGTCATTTAAAGCGCAATAACCGAAATAAAATTCACGAGATTCGACAATTGTATTTTTCCTTAAAAAAGAGTCGATTTTATTATAAGTATTTACTCTTGATCTGCTGACCCTGCCGGAGCACCGGAGATCACCTCCTGTTTTTGGTGGTGTCCATGTTGCTTACTCTTAAGTGTATTATGTTGCGTCTTATGTACTATAATTATTATTTGTCTATTTGTCTTTTTTTTAGCCATGGCGTTGTCAGTTTATTTTCTATCTATGAATTTTAAGGTCCCTCTGGTATCTTTCTACCCTCTTGCATATGTTTCTTCATTTATAAGATGATCATGTACCGTGATAATCAACGCTACCGAACTGACCGAGATAAACTTAATGACCTATAATTATTTTCACAATCGGAAAATTGTATTATAGTTTGTCATAGAAAAGTTCCTGGTATTGTGATCTAAAGAGATATGATTCCCTATACATGCTTTAAACGTAGTGCTACAGCTTTAGACAAATTCTTGATTAGACGTTTTCGAATCCGTTCTCACAGAACAGCTATGCTTTCACATTTTATCATAGAATTAAGGAAGAAGAAAAACTTATAGATTAAAACAATCTATGATATTTCAACTGAGTTAAATATCTTTCTTAATACAATTTGTGTTAACGCGATTATCATGAATAATTATGTGAAATTTGCATGTCTGGGTGTAAAAAATACAAAGAGGTATATTGAACAAGCGGTGAGTTTAAGATATGTATCCTTAAATAATTGAAGGATCTACAGTAACACCGAAATCTTCAGTTACATGTGTACAATCGTTTTTCAAAGCTTTTTTTTATACAAAATGTAAAAAAAAAAACTTGTCATGAGACAATCTTACTGTGTGAGGAACCTGATTCCGACAACAAATAAGTTTAAACATATTCATTTATATTGAATTGGGAAACAAGTTATTGCAACCTATATTAATCCATTTCGCGGGTGCGAATGTTGCCTTGTAACGGCATTAGCTATATAGCATGCTATTTTTTTTAAATGAACAAGGGTATCTTTTGCGTGACTCTCTTTACACGGGTCAGTAATTCATCCCCCCCCTTTTCCGATGGACTATCATCGTTTCTTAAAGACCTTAATTACTTGCAAATTTTGTCAATCGAGAGCCGAAAACTCGGTCCCTTAATTCAGACAACAAATACACTGAAGGTGATATCATCATAATACTTGACTTCTTGCTCATCTATCATTCGTGGATTTGTTATTTCAGTAGTCGTTATTCCAATGGCTACGTATTGTGCACCACTACTGACCGACTTGATGTACTCCTATGAAGCAGAATTCATATGGAACATTCTCATAGTTTTCAGTAAGTTTTGTTTGTTCACAAAAGCGGCATGTCCAGTATAGATGTATCTGTGTTTTCGTGCAATAAAGCCATGCCGTTTACAAGACGTGAATTTGCTGTAGGAATCGGTACAATTCAGGTAATTTGTTTTTCTCAAATCAATCTTATGTCAGTTTATTACCAATATTCATGTCTGAAATTGAACTAATTTTTACATGTGCAAGAGTACAGTGCAGGGAACTCTTTTGCTAACTCTTAGCAGAATTAGTAATTGATTAAATCGATTCCTTACAAAACAAACAAACCATCAGTGAAATCGTTTATCAACTGATTAAATGAGAAAAGAATTGGCCTATATAAAATAACAGCACAAATTAAAACTGAAACTATCTCTTTTACCAAAAAAAATCGTATTCATTACCAGCACGAGTTGTCTATCTTCGGTTATCACATCATTAACAGTAATCTTAAAAGTTTGTTATGTATATAAAATACGTTCTCTTTTCACTTGACTAGTTTTGCACCGAACCAACTTTTGCTATGGACATTCAAAATGCTAAACAAAACATTAAGTGTATTCTTATACTAATTGACTGTCAATTTCTAAAATTAATCGGAAAATCATTTTATGTTCATAATTTGTAATATTTTAACATGTATAACATGCGTCGAGGTATTAAAAATTAGAAGTATTTAGTTAGATTCTTCAGAAATATCTTTAAATTCAAATCTGAGTGATCAGACAATTTTATGAGTGGGAAATACTATGGCATTATGTGTTTAATCCATAAGGTATATATGACATGTAAATAGCCATAGAATCCATGTGAAGTTAACTTTTCTATAGATATAGGAAGATGTGGTATGAGTGTCAATTCGACAACTCTCCATCCAAATAAAAATTTATAAAAGTAAACCATTAGTCAACTTAGAATTTCGAAAGATCACAAATATATTAGTCTTGTGTTTCGTTTTGTCTATGTAGTTGTCATAATCAAAATTGGTTTTTGTTTGTTTTGCAAATAAAGAATTATATTATCGTGTGATCTCGGATTAGCAATCCCAGTCAGTCAAACATGACTGGCACGGTGATTATTTATAACGATGTACTAAAGGACAACTGAGCATATATAAGATATGCTTAAAAAAGGGGTGAATGATACCAAAGGGACAGTCAAACTCATAGATCCAAAATAAACTGACATTACCATGGTTAAAACAGAAAAAGACAAACAGACAAAGAATAGTACACAAGACACTACATAAGTTTAAACATATTTATTCATAGTGGATTGGGAAACAAGTTTTGCAACTTATATTAATCCCTTTCCACTTTGCGGGTGCGAGTGCTGCCTTATAGCGGTATTAGCCTGCTCTTTTTCGAAATCTACAAGGGTGTCTTTAACGTGCAAGAGATATGGCTCTCTCTTAACACGGGTCAGCCATTTATCGTCCCCTTCCGACGGACTATCATCGTTTCCTAAGACCATACTCGCAGATACCACATTGAAAACTAAATTTAAGACTAATTTTTATAGTTCGATCTTATGTTGTACTGTTATACTGTACCACTGTCCCAGGCTAGGGGAGGGTTAGGATCCCGCTAACATGTTTAACCCCGCCACAATATTTATGTATGTGCCTGTCCCAAGTCAGGAGCCTGTAATTCAGTGGTTGTCGTTTGTTTATGTGTTACATATTTGTTTTTCGTTCATTTTTTTTTACATAAATAAGGTTGTTAGTTTTCTCGTTTGAATTGTTTTACATTATCTTATCGGGACCTATTATAGCTGATTATGCGGTATGAGCTTTGCTCATTGTTGAAGGCCGTACAGTGACCTATAGTTGTTAATGTCTGTGTCATTTTGGTCTTTTGTGGACAGTTGTCTCATTGGCAATCATACCACATCTTCTTTTTTATATAAGCAACACGAACCCCACCAAAAAAATGGGGATAATCTCATGTAAAATATTTTGCCACAATACACCCTTTTTTCTTTTCATAAAAGACTTCAATAGCTCAAATATTTCAAAAAGTAGCTCAATGACCTATCAATACTTCAAGCTTATTTTTTCCTTAGCTAATGCTCTTTCGACTCATAGTATAATTATAACTGGGTCGAACTGTTACAGTGGACTCGACTGACGAAAAGGCAAAAAGAAACCTACTAAAAAGTATTGTTATATACATCAAGGTTAATGGAAGGGAACTTCAGCTGGTTTCAGTATTTTCTAACAATTTATGATATGCAGGAGTGTGGTATGACTCCAATGGATAACAATTTTAAATTAGGAAACTAAATTATATTAAGTTAAGATTAGGAACTTGAACATTAATTAGATATTAAAACTCCTTGCCAGCGCCAACACTTTAAAGAATTGGAACGATATGTATACCAAACTAGATTATTTTAAATGATTTTGGAATAAACATATTAAAAATTAAATATTTGACCTTGAAGATCACAAGTTAAGATTTTCCATGGAGCATGAAACATTGTCTTAAGATGGTGTTCACTTACCAGACTCAAGCTGGCAGCCACTTTCATCGGCCAATCAAGATAGCAGCCACTTTTTTCCAGCAGCCAATTTTGACGATATGTTTAAAAACCAAAAAACTGCGTGAGGCTCAAACGTTCCAAAAATCGCTAAATCTTAGTTAAATGCAATCTAATAGCGGAAATCGACAATTTCACGGTTTCTGCTAATTTCTAAAGCATTTCATTCCGTTTTAAATATGTATGTAAGCGGTCTGTCCTTTATTTGACATTCGATAATTGATATTCAATATCCAACCGACTGCTAGCCGTATGTTCAATATTTAAATTTAGTTGAAAATCACTATAAAGCTTGAGGGAAAAGATACCATTTTATGACCCCTTCAAGCTGTCATAAATTTTCGTTGTCCTCGAATATAAACCCTGATACAAGTTGTATATTTGTCTTTATGTAATAAAGATTTTTATCAATAAAACATAACAGAGGATTCACCAAAGATGTAATTTAATATATAAAATATGAAACAAAATCCAATTACTCCAGAAACATATAGAAATATACATAGAAATACTTATGGAAAGCCAAAAAAGAAAAGAAATTAATAGTGAACAGCTACCAGAGACTGCTTAAATGAAGGTGACCACCCTAAGACGACTTTGGACCTCTGTGGTGGCCAGACGGGCCCGGTTCCCAGAAAAATATTTAAGTGGGGAATAGCTTGGGTCAATACCTTTAAAATGAGCTAGGTCCGGTTCGGAACTTTGCCGTTGGTATATGCCGAAAAGTACCGAATGTATGCATATGGTTAAAACGGAAAATTACGTTAAGGGGCACCTTTGAACCTCTGTGGTGACCAGACGGGCCCGGATCCCAGAAAAATATTTAAGTGGGGAATAGCTTGGATCAGTACCTTTGAATAAGCTGGGTCCGGTTCGGAACTTTGCCGTTGGTATATGCCGAAAAGTACCGAATGTATACATATGGTTAAAACGGAAAATTACGTTAAGGGGCACCTTTGAACCTCTGTGGTGGCCAGACGGGCCCGGATCCCAGAAAAATATTTAAGTGGGGAATAGCTTGGGTCAATACCTTTAAAATGAGCTAGGTCCAGTTCGGAACTTTGCCGTTGGTATATGCCGAAAAGTACCGAATGTATGCATATGGTTAAAACGGAAAATTACGTTAAGGGGCACCTTTGAACCTCTGTGGTGGCCAGACGGGCCCGGTTCCCAGAAAAATATTTAAGTGGGGAATAGCTTGGGTCAATACCTTTAAAATGAGCTAGGTCCGGTTCGGAACTTTGCCGTTGGTATATGCCGAAAAGTACCGAATGTATGCATATGGTTAAAACGGAAAATTACGTTAAGGGGCACCTTTGAACCTCTGTGGTGACCAGACGGGCCCGGATCCCAGAAAAATATTTAAGTGGGGAATAGCTTGGGTCAATACCTTTAAAATGAGCTAGGTCCGGTTCGGAACTTTGCCGTTGGTATATGCCGAAAAGTACCGAATGTATACATATGGTTAAAACGGAAAATTACGTTAAGGGGCACCTTTGAACCTCTGTGGTGGCCAGACGGGCCCGGATCCCAGAAAAATATTTAAGTGGGGAATAGCTTGGGTCAATACCTTTAAAATGAGCTAGGTCCAGTTCGGAACTTTGCCGTTGGTATATGCCGAAAAGTACCGAATGTATGCATATGGTTAAAACGGAAAATTACGTTAAGGGGCACCTTTGAACCTCTGTGGTGGCCAGACGGGCCCGGTTCCCAGAAAAATATTTAAGTGGGGAATAGCTTGGGTCAATACCTTTAAAATGAGCTAGGTCCGGTTCGGAACTTTGCCGTTGGTATATGCCGAAAAGTACCGAATGTATGCATATGGTTAAAACGGAAAATTACGTTAAGGGGCACCTTTGAACCTCTGTGGTGACCAGACGGGCCCGGATCCCAGAAAAATATTTAAGTGGGGAATAGCTTGGATCAGTACCTTTGAAATGAGCTAGGTCCGGTTCGGAACTTTGCCGTTAATATATATGCCGAAAAGTACCGAATGTATGCATATGGTTAATACGGAAAATTGCGTTAAGGGGCACCTTTGAACCTCTGTGGTGGCCAGACGGGCCCGGATCCCAGAAAAATATTTAAGTAAGGAATAGCCTAGGTCAATACCTTTGAAATGAGCTTGGAAAGGTTCGAAAATTACCGTAAAGATATTCTTAGGAATTCCGAATGTAAGATTGTTGAAGAATCTCAATAAATGCGTTGTGTTTTCTATATACGTTTAAATGAAGTGATAGGTAATGAATAATACAATAACATCACTTACTATAGCGTTATAGTTACAACGTTACCATAGCATAATGTTTGTACCTTGCGTATTTTCTGAAGTATGTAACGAAAAATTGTAAGAAAATGTAAGTTCACAATATAGATAAAAGAAATTTAAATTAATGTCCATCTCAAATAAAATAATCTAGTTCCTTAACCTTAACTGATCACAACTAAAGTTTATCTCATAGTCCATTCATGGATTTTTCTTCTGCCGCCTACTGTAGCATCACTCAGCGGTAATTTTCTTTATGCGTTGTAAGTTCCTTTCTTGTATCTATTTGGGTTCTTGACTCTACCAGTTGAGGGTGTGTTCGTTCGTCTAGGTAGCAAGTTACTTTCTTTGAAATTTTCCTTAAGTGGGTTCATGTGCGATCTACTTTGTACGAGCCATTGTGATGTGTCTTCTGGTCTTCTTTTGTCAACGGTCGTGCCTGAAGGTATATCATCTGAACGGTCATGTTTCCATAGCAACTTTGCCGTGGACTTTCCTTTTTCGCTGTGTTCTTGTTTTCAATGACGTTTACCAGAGCTATAGATGTTGTCGGATGGTGGATGTTTCTATTGATTAGTCCTGATAACACACATCCGAACTTTGACTGTACAACGATTGGTCATTTTCCTCTTATAACTCTGTCCTCGATAATTTACCAGTAGTAGTCGGTGCCTATGAGTAAGTCAATTTCGAAACGTTCTGTACTTAAGTTTAAAAGTGGAAAGTTCCTTGTAGTCTGTGAAATCTTGTTTTAAATCGGAACGGCAATCTCTGGAACAATGAGTGTGTCGATGTGGACTTTTTCTACTGTGTCGATGTGGACTTTTTCTACTGTGTCGGTCTGTAACTGTATTGTTGCAGTGTCTAAGTTGCGAACCTTCTGGGATAAATTTCAAATCACAGACGGATGAATGCTTACTTTTTCTGTAGGATTTGTTTCTAATTTATCAGTTAATTTCTGAGTTATAAAATTGAAGAAGGCTGTGCTCCCTCGTCAAATAAGATGTTACTTTCTAGTTCTTGGTCGTTATTTACAACTGGTGCAGTTGTTGTTTTCGGGAGAATGTCGTGACTCTGATGTGATGGATACATTACTGTAGTCTCGTTTGGTGTTTCAGCTACGTTGATTGCTGACTATTGTATTGTAGGCTGCGGTGTCATACCTGGAATTACCTCTTTTCCTTTACATATGCTAGTATGATGTATTCCGTTAAACTTTTTGCATCGTTCAGTAGAGTGGCATGCGGCTACTTAGTGTGACCCTTTACAGTTAAAGCATAACTGTTTCTGTTTTACAATTTGATTTCTTATGTTTACGTCTGTTACTTCAGGGCACTCCGCCGGATAGTGCTCAGTTAAAAAAAATATACATGTATGTGTATTTACCATCTTACGTGTGTCTTTGAATTCGCTCTTGTATGAATGTGATTGCGTACCCATAAAAAAGTGCAGTGGCGTACAATATGTCTGAATTCATGACTTCTTCGCCAGCTTTAAGTATTTCAATCTCTTTAGTTATTGCTTTTCGTAGATTTTTCAATATTAAGTTATATCTCCCGCGTTTTCTTGCAATAGATTTTCTCATGTCAATCGGTAACTTGTCCAAAACTAAAGCGAACCATACATCTCAGGTGTTTGACAAAGTGACTCTAATCCTCGCACATATGATTCAAGTTTGTCGTAAGATCTCAAGCTAAATGCATCATTTGTCGGTGCGGGTAAGCTCATGAGTGATTTCATGTAAGCATTAAAAAATTGTGTGAGTTTCGAAATCTCTCTCTTAGCAAACAAACGGCTGTCTCATAATTGGTGTGCGTAAGCGCAAATCCTGCTATGGTTTGGGCGGCGGTTCTTATAAGCTGGGCTTTCAGATAACTAAATTTCTGTATTGGTGTAAGGCTACTATTTTAGTGTATGGTACATTCGCAAAAGTCCCAAAATGTGCTCAACTGCAAAACATACCCGTCAAAATGTGGCTAATCTAATTAAAATAATCTATGATTTACATTACTAAATACATTTGGTAGTTGGGCTGGTGGTTGTATATACGAACAATCTTCCTGAGTATTGTATGATAGTAAAATCGGACCAATAAAGTTGCTTGATTGATTTCCGGTAGGATTTTCCTCCGATGGAATTCGTTTTCTAGTGTTTAGCATGTAAACGGCTGATGTGTTTGTATAAATAGCGTTTGATGTAGGTATATAGCATTCAGTGTTAGCATTCATTGTTTACTTTCTTTTAAATTAGAATTATTGTTGGGGGATTTGATTGTTTGCTTAAGTTTTCGTATTTGCTTTAGTTTACTGTCTAAATCAAGCATATACTCATCCAAGTCTGTAATTTCTTGTTCAATGTGATCCTCGTGTTGGATTTCTTTCATCTTCTCGTTTAAATCATGAATAATCTTCTTTTTCTGGGTAACGGCATACTCTATGGCTTTGAATTCCTCCATTTTGACGTTTTCAGGATTCTCTTTCAGCTCCTCGAATTTGATCCATAGCTTCGTCAATGCTGCTCTGTTGCCGACACGTATTGCCTTTAACGTCCGTCACGGCACCATAAATGTTAAAAAATCTCAATAAATGCGTTGTGTGTTCTATATACGTTTAATCGTCATGATAGCTAATGAATAATACAATAACGTCACTCACTATAGCGTTATGGTAACAACGTTACCATAGCATAATGTTTGTATTTGTGTATTTTCTGACATGATTATTATGAAAATATGTTAAGGCACAACTTTTAACCCCAATTGTGGTCAGGATTGCCATGATCCCAGAAAAATATTAAATCGGAACTTTGCCGTTAGGATATGCTAAGATGTTCCGAATATGTGGTTTGTAAGTTAAATACGTTATATGAATTTCGGAACCACTGTAATGCAGATGGCTCTGGATTATATAAAAAAAAAGTAGTGAATAGCCTGGGTTCATACCAGTGGTGTAGAATAGAGAATGCTGCAACACTTTCAATTTTAGTAATTAACAGTGAACGTGAAAGTAGGAAGGTGACAGTGAAAAAAGTGACGTCATATTAGTAAGTAAAAGTTATGACGTAACATTATACAGGTAAATAAGCATCATGGTGTAAAAGTTAAAGTAGTCTGATTTAAAACTGCTCATTAAGGTGTTTAAGGTTTTAGAGTAAGGTGTGTTAGGGTAAGGGGTGTTAGGGTTAGAATTTGAATAGGAGTACGGGTGGTGTTTTTTAAATTGAAAAAAAAACCAGAATATAGGAATATTTAGGATTATGAAGGCATCTTATAATCAATATTATTTCATTGATCTGAATACCTTTGACACAAAAGAAAAACAAAAATGGAAGGACCTGCCAACAAGTGAGGTGAACCAAATTATTGACACTACAAGTGGCGATGAAATAATTTGTGATACTTACCTACTAATCTTGAAGTCAATAAAACGGGTAACAAGTAAGGTGTGGGCTTGTAGTGGGTTGTATTACGAAACAAGAACGTTGGAAGGACCGTTCATCATAAGTACGACTGCCTATACCCTTATTAGACAGAAAACATCTAGTAAACATTAGATTAAAAAAATTACAAGTGGTGGTTAGGGGTGTAAAATTGAAAAAAAAAATAATCATAAAAGACATATGTGTGTAAGTATTAAATAAATAATGGCATTAACAAACAAAAACAGCGAGTTAAGATTGTCACATGTGCGATGATGAATTAGGTGAAGACAAAGTGCGTGATCACGAGCGTTCGACAGGTAAGTATCGTGGTGCAGCACATAAAAAAAATGTAACTTAGACTGTCAATTACCGGTAAGAAATGCTTTTCATTGATTCGTGTAAGTTTATGTTAAGTTCGTCCGACACCTTATATATTTAGCTTAGAATTTAAAGTTGAACCAATTTAAGGTATGAAAGTCGTGATTTAGGTAGAATAATGAATTTATGATAAATAATTAAAAATAAAATGTTTATCTTAAGATTTTATGAAGGGTCATTACGACATGACGAAAACACAACTACTATCTGCTGACCGACTTAATAATAAACACATTAGTGTGGCTGACTATGTTCATGTACTACATGTGTTTACTAATTTTTTTTTTGAAATTTGAAACAGTGTTGTTTCCAATGGTTGGTATTAACCAAAGTGCATCGTCAAAACTTTAACAATCAATTTGGCTTAAAATTTTCATTGACCTGAACACTAACCTTAGAATCATACCCAGCATCGTATCTGAAAAGTATTCCTTTAAACTGATGAACAACTCAATGTTTGAAAATACCATGGAAAACACACGTTAACGGGTGAATATAATATTAATGACTACTGATAAGCAACCGTTGAAACTAATAGCTACACCCAACTGTGATCAATTCGTGGTGTATAACGAGTCCATGGTAGTAGTAAACATAAAGAAAACCAAACTAAAGTTTAACAAGCCTGTGTACTAAGGAGCAATTATCTTAGACATTTCAAAGATTTTAAATGTACGACATTCATTTGGACTTTGTGCTTAAACCAACGGGAACAAAGTTCGACAATTGTTTACCGACACTGATAGTTAAGCCTATTAAATTTAAACCGACGACTTTTACAAAGACATATCTCACATTCAAAACAAGATTGACACATCAAACTATTGTATGGACAACCCGTTTTCGAATTCCGACCAACGTCAACAACAAAAAAATGATTGGTATGCATGTGGTGGTCAAATGATGGCTAACTTTGTATGGATGTTTACAAGATGTGTTAATATCGAATGGGTGATGGTCAACACACCAGGAAAGCTAAAGGAACGAAGAAACAAGTCAATTGACAGAACATTACATTTAACGATTGCAAGACGTGTTTGATGACCTTTTAACCCTTCCATTATGAGACCTGGAACCCATTGGACGTGTTAGTTTAAGACGACAACAAGCAAAGCGTATTTTCATTCTTACGGACTTTAATTCCCCCTTACGTAATGGTAAGTTACTTGAAACTTAAGATCTACTACATCACCGATGAACTTCAGATAAGAGCACCAGTGGTCTGTGGACACTTTTGTTTGTAATTGTCACAATTGTTGTCTGAAGGAAAACCTTGATGAAGTTGCGTTTCCAAGACAGACAAATTTGGACTTTATGGAAATTGAGAAATACATAGGAGTCAATTGCTTGAAGAATTGAACATGAACAACAATCCTATCACTAACATTAAATCTTAGAATAATAATACGGATGCTGCAACAAAACGACGAGTCATGCGTCAATTAAAACACTATACGAAACCGTTAGAATTAAAATTACAATCCGCGTGTAACCAGATAAAGAGAGATATAAAACAACTAGAGAAAGGATATGATACAGTCATTAAAGAACTCGAGAAAAAGGTAGATGAGTTTAAGACCACTCTGCACCAAGAACTCGAGGTAAATCAGATTAAAAACTCGACACATAAAACATTGATGAACTCTTAAAACTTTTAATAGAAGCTTAAGACCAAAACAAGGAAAATCTAGAGAGTCTGAGGATGTGTATTCTATCGAAACATGCTGGTGGGAGATTAAAATCCGTTAGTGGTTTATTATTTGGTAAAGACGTAGTACAGATGTTTAAGCCTTCACCACATTAATACTCGCATAACGAAAGTATCCTTTATAATCTTGGTCAAATTGTCAAAGCCTATACTTGCTAAAAGGTTGGTACTGCAAATCTTATTGTTTAAATCAAGAGTTTATGGACTTAGGTTATCCTTTTCATGGAACAAAGACCTCTTTCACCCACACCTGTTTTGTTTTCGCAAGACCTTTCCGATGCGGTTCAAATCCTGAACCGTCTTTTAAGTTAAGGTTCATAAAAAGAACTTTGTACTTTTTCGTCAGTAAAATCCTTGATGCGATACCTTTGGGCTTAAGTTTTTAACACTTGGGACACCGGTTAAGACTTTTCTCGGTCCACCTTTTTAAACATTCTTTTCTTTACAGTTTAAAACTGTGTCCGTCCCCTACTTTAAATTTAACCTGTTTCAATGAAAGAAGGTTACCAAACAAGTTCCATACACTTTATATTCGTGTTCTTTTTTACTAGCATTATAAGAAGCCATCTTAATTTATCTATATTTGGAGGTGTTGTACTAATGAAAGATATTGGCCATTATAGGGATTCAAAGGTGTGCCTTAACGTACTTTTCATATTAACCACACATGCTTTCGGAAATCCTAGGCTTATCTCTATCTACGGCAATGTTCCGAACCAGACCTATCTCATTTTAAAGGTATTGACCCGAGCTATTCGCAACTTCAAAAATTTTCTGGGAACCGGCACTGTCTGGCCACCACAGAGGTTCAAAATTGTCCATTTACGTACATGTATTTTCTATATCAACAATACATTCGGTATTCCTCGACATATCCCTACGGCAAAGTTCCGAACCGGGTCTGGCTGATTTTAAAGGTACTGACCAAGGCTATTACCAACTTAAATATTTTCTGGGATCTGGGCCTGTCTGGCCACCACAGAGGTTCTAGGGTGCCCCTTAACGTCAATTTCCGTATTAACCACACATTCGGTACTTTTCGGCATATACTTACGCCAAAGTTCCAAACCGAACCTAGCTCATTTTAAAGGTATTGACCCAAGCTATTCCCCACTGAAATATTTTTCTGGGATCCGGGCCCGTCTGGCCACCACAGAGGGTCAAAGGTGCCCCTTAACGTAATTTTCCGTATTAACAATATGCATACATTCGATACTTTTCGGCATATACCAACGGCAAAGTTCCGAACCGGACCTAGCTCATTTCAAAGGTATTGTTCCAAGCTATTTGCCACTTAAATATTTGTCTGGGATCCGGGCCCGTCTGGCCACCACAGAGGTTCAGAGTTGCCCATTTACGTATTTTCCATATCAACCACACATTCGGTACTCCTCGACATATCCCTACGGCAAAGTTCCGAACCGGACCTAGCTCATTTCAAAGGTATTGATTTGAGCTATTTGCCACTTAAATATTTTTCTGGGATCCGGGCCCGTCTGGCCACCACAGAGGTTCAAAGGTGACCCTTGACGTAATTTTCCGTATTAACCATATGCATACATTCGATACTTTTCGGCATATACCAACGGCAAAGTTCCGAACCGGACCTAGCTCATTTTAAAGGTATTGACCCAAGCTATTCCCCACTTAAATATTTTTCTGGGATCCGGGCCCGTCTGGCCACCACAGAGGTTCAAAGTTGCCAATTTACGTATTTTCCATACCAACCCCACATTCGGTACTCCTCGACATATCCCTACGGCAAAGTTCAGAACCGGACCTAGCTCATTTTAAAGGTATTGACCCAAGCTATTCCCCACTTAAATATTTTTCTGGGATCCGGGCCCGTCTGGCCACCACAGAGGTTCAAAGTTGTCAATTTACGTATTTCCCATACCAACCACACATTCGGTACTCCTCGACATATCCCTACGGCAAAGTTCCGAACCGGACCTAGCTCATTTCAAAGGTATTGATCCAAGCTATTTGCCACTTAAATATTTTTCTGGGATCCGGGCCCGTCTGGCCACCACAGAGGTTCAGAGTTGCCCATTTACGTATTTTCCATATCAACCACACATTCGGTACTCCTCGACATATCCCTACGGCAAAGTTCCGAACCGCACCTAGCTCATTTCAAAGGTATTGATCCAAGCTATTCCCCACTTAAATATTTTTCTGGGATCCGGGCCCGTCTGGCCACCACAGAGGTTCAAAGGTGCCCCTTAACGTAATTTTCCGTTTTAACCATATGCATACATTCGGTACTTTTCGGCATATACCAACGGCAAAGTTCCGAACCGGACCTAGCTCATTTTAAAGGTATTGACCCAAGCTATTCCCCACTTAAATATTTTTCTGGGATCCGGGCCCGTCTGGCCACCACAGAGGTTCAAAGGTGCCCCTTAACGTAATTTTCCGTTTTAACCATATGCATACATTCGGTACTTTTCGGCATATACCAACGGCAAAGTTCCGAACCGGACCTAGCTCATTTTAAAGGTATTGACCCAAGCTATTCCCCACTTAAATATTTTTCTGGGATCCGGGCCCGTCTGGCCACCACAGAGGTTCAAAGTTGCCAATTTACGTATTTTCCATACCAACCCCACATTCGGTACTCCTCGACATATCCCTACGGCAAAGTTCAGAACCGGACCTAGCTCATTTTAAAGGTATTGACCCAAGCTATTCCCCACTTAAATATTTTTCTGGGATCCGGGCCCGTCTGGCCACCACAGAGGTTCAAAGTTGCCAATTTACGTATTTTCCATACCAACCACACATTCGGTACTCCTCGACATATCCCTACGGCAAAGTTCCGAACCGCACCTAGCTCATTTCAAAGGTATTGATCCAAGCTATTTGCCACTTAAATATTTTTCTGGGATCCGGGCCCGTCTGGCCACCACAGAGGTTCAGAGTTGCCCATTTACATATTTTCCATATCAACCACACATTCGGTACTCCTCGACATATTCCTACGGCAAAGTTCCGAACCGGACCTAGCTCATTTCAAAGGTATTGATTTGAGCTATTTGCCACTTAAATATTTTTCTGGGATCCGGGCCCGTCTGGCCACCACAGAGGTTCAAAGGTGACCCTTGACGTTATTTTCCGTATTAACCATATGCATACATTCGATACTTTTCGGCATATACCAACGGCAAAGTTCCGAACCGGACCTAGCTCATTTTAAAGGTATTGACCCAAGCTATTCCCCACTTAAATATTTTTCTGGGATCCGGGCCCGTCTGGCCACCACAGAGGTTCAAAGTTGCCAATTTACGTATTTTCCATACCAACCACACATTCGGTACTCCTCGACATATCCCTACGGCAAAGTTCCGAACCGGACCTAGCTCATTTCAAAGGTATTGATCCAAGCTATTTGCCACTTAAATATTTTTCTGGGATCCGGGCCCGTCTGGCCACCACAGAGGTTCAAAGGTGCCCCTTAACGTAATTTTCCGTTTTAACCATATGCATACATTCGGTACTTTTCGGCATGTACCAACGGCAAAGTTCCGAACCGGACCTAGCTCATTTTAAAGGTATTGACCCAAGCTATTCCCCACTTAAATATTTTTCTGGGATCCGGGCCCGTCTGGCCACCACAGAGGTTCAAAGGTGCCCCTTAACGTAATTTTCCGTTTTAACCATATGCATACATTCGGTACTTTTCGGCATATACCAACGGCAAAGTTCCGAACCGGACCTAGCTCATTTTAAAGGTATTGACCCAAGCTATTCCCCACTTAAATATTTTTCTGGGATCCGGGCCCGTCTGGCCACCACAGAGGTTCAAAGTTGCCAATTTACGTATTTTCCATACCAACCACACATTCGGTACTCCTCGACATATCCCTACGGCAAAGTTCCGAACCGGACCTAGCTCATTTCAAAGGTATTGATCCAAGCTATTTGCCACTTAAATATTTTTCTGGGATCCGGGCCCGTCTGGCCACCACAGAGGTTCAAAGGTGACCCTTGACGTAATTTTCCGTATTAACCATATGCATACATTCGATACTTTTCGGCATATACCAACGGCAAAGTTCCGAACCGGACCTAGCTCATTTTAAAGGTATTGACCCAAGCTATTCCCCACTTAAATATTTTTCTGGGATCCGGGCCCGTCTGGCCACAACAGAGGTTCAAAGTTGCCAATTTACGTATTTTCCATACCAACCCCACATTCGGTACTCCTCGACATATCCCTACGGCAAAGTTCAGAACCGGACCTAGCTCATTTTAAAGGTATTATCGTAAAGTGGTTTTACTAAAACTGCATGTAATATAACAAAGACGTCTAAACTGTATGAATTTGTATTGATCACTGAAGTACAAGATAACGTCATAAGTACACAACGTTGGATATACAATAATGCCGCGTTACGTTAACGTTCTCTTCTGTGCGTGATTTCCAACATTCTCCGGCCCACGAAAGGTGAAAATATAAAACTTGTAAAATAATTAAAGTCTCTTTGTTAAAATAATAAATGAAATTAACTTTAAAGTCCATCATTAAAATTAAAACTTTTACCACAGTTTGTTATAGTACGGTGTCACATTTATTTCACGTTCTTTTTTCTTGTAAGTTTCTCCCTGTAATCCAATTCCTGATATAAGTTGAGCTGTTTGAAGTGAGATTTTGATTTTCCCATTCCTTGTAAATCCTCGTAAAAGCGTTTGTTTTTGTTACTGTCTCTTGTCCACATTAAAGCTGATTTGTCTGTTTCATTTACTTTCAACGGACCAGTGGTTCTTTGTTTTGTCCTTGAAGTGTCCACAATTGTAGAAATATGTTCAATGTTAATAGTATTCCTCTCTGTTTCATCATCGGTAGTGTGCGTCTCCTCTGTTTCTCCTAAATTTGTAGTACGAAAGTGTGTTTCGTTGATTGAATTGGTTCTTTTGAGTGGTCCTGAGAGTAGGTATCCTAGTTTGGACTTTACTGCTGTTGGTCCCTCGCCCCTAATGATATCATCCTCGACAATATCCCAGTATTGGTCAGCTCCAACAAGCAGTCCAATTTCAAATGATGTATCCTTAGTTACGGCGTGTGCTAATTTTACGTTTTGCAAATACGGCAACTGTTTTGCAGTTTCAATGTTAGTCTTAAATGGTGCGGCGATTTTAGGTACAATCAAAACATCGACTGGTATTTCTTGGCCATAGATGGTTTGTATCTTCACTGTTGCTGTGTTTAGCTGTTCAATAGAGTTGTTCTCATTATCGTCTCCAAATCTAGATAGGGTAATTGCTTCACTTCCTGTGTTGTTTAACTCCAATTTCTCTGCTAAATGTCTTGTAATAAATGACCTTGTGGCGCCTTCGTCAAAAAGTATCTTTGCTTCAATCGTTTGGTCTTTGTAGCTTAGTGGTGCTATTGCGGTCTTTAATAAAACATTTGGGCGATCACAATTTAAAGATGAATATAAAACAGAAGTCTCAGATTCCTCCGCGTTGTGTTTTTGTACTGTACTTGTACTACTTCTACTTGTAGTTTCTTCATCATGGTCGTTGTTGCATAGGCTTGTGTGGTGACGTCTATCACATTTTTTGCAGTTTGATTTAGATTTGCAATCTACTACGCGGTGTCGCCCTAAGCAATTAAAGCACAATCTATCTTCTTTAACAATTTTCATGCGGTCGTTCTGGTCTGTATATTTAGTACATTCTGACGAAAAGTGGGGTTCCTTGCAGTATGCGCAGCTAATTTGATAAGATTTCTGTGGTGAATTGGTTTTTGCCCAGTTCTCGCGAGATTTTGTGTTTGTGTAGAATGTAGCTGTAGTACTAGGACTTTCAAATGATTCTGTACTGCTACCAGACTCTAAAATTGCCAGTTCCTTAAAAATAGATCTCCTAAGATCACCAAGATACCAATCTGTGGAACCGTGTTCACGAGTCAGGTTTTTGCGTATTTCACTGGGCATTTTGTTAAGTATGACTGGTACTAATAACGAGCCGTACGAGTCTTGAGCTTGTCCAAGTGATTCTAGTCCTCTTATGTATGTCTCTGTTCTGTCATAGTAACTTCTAAGTTGCGAAAGCGTATTCTTTGGTGCGGGTATGTCTAGTAGTGCTTGCATGTACGATTGAATGATCTTATGTTTTTTGTCCGAACCTTTCATGTATGAGTTCAATAGCTTTGTTGTAGTTTGTGTGCGTAAGAGCAAATCCGGCAATTGTATATGACGCTTCTCCCTCTAGTAAAGACTTTAGGTAATTAAACTTTTGAACGTCGGTTAGAATGTTGTTGTTGTGAATAGCTGAATCAAAAGAATCCCAAAAGGATTGCCATTCTAGTACGTTTCCATCAAATGTAGGTAAATTCAATTTCGGTAGTTTGTGGAAGTTGCTGCTATTGACGCTTGAATTTGAACGTAAAGTCGTGAAATTGAGGCCAGTATTTTGTGAGTCATCTCTTATGTTATATACGGGGCCAACATTGTGAATGGGTTGCAGTGTCTCATTGTGCGGCGAAAAACTTCTAGCGGCTGCATTTAAATTTGATGTTTGAGCTTGAATAAATTTACGAATTTTGCGTATTTTCGTCTCTAAATTAAGTTTATACTCATCTGTGTCAAGTATCTCTTGCTCTATATCCTCCTCTTGTACACTATCTAAAATGTTCTTATCCAAATCCTTCAGAATATCTTGCTTTTCCTTTAATGTATCCAAAATTGTTTCCAACTCGTCCTCTTCCGGTTTTTCTTCTGTTTCACTTCTCTCCTCAAATCTTCTTAAAATCCCAGAAACTGCGCTTCTGTGTCCCGCTCGTATAGATTTCAGCTTTGAAGTCATCTTCTTCTGGTCACGGTACCAATATCGTAAAGTGGTTTTACTAAAACTGCATGTAATATAACAAAGACGTCTAAACTGTATGAATTTGTATTGATCACTGAAGTACAAGATAACGTCATAAGTACACAACGTTGGATATACAATAATGCCGCGTTACGTTAACGTTCTCTTCTGTGCGTGATTTCCAACAGGTATTGACCCAAGCTATTCCCCACTTAAATATTTTTCTGGGATCCGGGCCCGTCTGGCCACCACAGAGGTTCAAAGTTGCCAATTTACGTATTTTCCATACCAACCACACATTCGGTACTCCTCGACATATCCCTACGGCAAAGTTCCGAACCGGACCTAGCTCATTTCAAAGGTATTGATCCAAGCTATTTGCCACTTAAATATTTTTCTGGGATCCGGGCCCGTCTGGCCACCACAGAGGTTCAAAGGTGCCCCTTAACGTAATTTTCCGTTTTAACCATATGCATACATTCGGTACTTTTCGGCATATACCAACGGCAAAGTTCCGAACCGGACCTAGCTCATTTTAAAGGTATTGACCCAAGCTATTCCCCACTTAAATATTTTTCTGGGATCCGGGCCCGTCCGGTCACCACAGAGGTTCAAAGGTGCCCCTTAACGTAATTTTCCGTTTTAACCATATGCATACATTCGGTACTTTTCGGCATATACCAACGGCAAAGTTCCGAACCGGACCTAGCTCATTTTAAAGGTATTGACCCAAGCTATTCCCCACTTAAATATTTTTCTGGGATCCGGGCCCGTCTGGCCACCACAGAGGTTCAAAGGTGCCCCTTAACGTAATTTTCCGTTTTAACCATATGCATACATTCGGTACTTTTCGGCATATACCAACGGCAAAGTTCCGAACTGGACCTAGCTCATTTTAAAGGTATTGACCCAAGCTATTCCCCACTTAAATATTTTTCTGGGATCCGGGCCCGTCTGGTCACCACAGAGGTTCAAAGGTGCCCCTTAACGTAATTTTCCGTTTTAACCATATGTATACATTCGGTACTTTTCGGCATATACCAACGGCAAAGTTCCGAACCGGACCTAGCTCATTTTAAAGGTATTGACCCAAGCTATTCCCCACTTAAATATTTTTCTGGGATCCGGGCCCGTCTGGTCACCACAGAGGTTCAAAGGTGCCCCTTAACGTAATTTTCCGTTTTAACCATATGCATACATTCGGTACTTTTCGGCATATACCAACGGCAAAGTTCCGAACCGGACCTAGCTCATTTTAAAGGTATTGACCCAAGCTATTCCCCACTTAAATATTTTTCTGGGATCCGGGCCCGTCTGGCCACCACAGAGGTTCAAAGGTGCCCCTTAACGTAATTTTCCGTTTTAACCATATGCATACATTCGGTACTTTTCGGCATATACCAACGGCAAAGTTCCGAACTGGACCTAGCTCATTTTAAAGGTATTGACCCAAGCTATTCCCCACTTAAATATTTTTCTGGGATCCGGGCCCGTCTGGCCACCACAGAGGTTCAAAGGTGCCCCTTAACGTAATTTTCCGTTTTAACCATATGTATACATTCGGTACTTTTCGGCATATACCAACGGCAAAGTTCCGAACCGGACCTAGCTCATTTTAAAGGTATTGACCCAAGCTATTCCCCACTTAAATATTTTTCTGGGATCCGGGCCCGTCTGGTCACCACAGAGGTTCAAAGGTGCCCCTTAACGTAATTTTCCGTTTTAACCATATGCATACATTCGGTACTTTTCGGCATATACCAACGGCAAAGTTCCGAACCGGACCTAGCTCATTTTAAAGGTATTGACCCAAGCTATTCCCCACTTAAATATTTTTCTGGGATCCGGGCCCGTCTGGTCACCACAGAGGTTCAAAGGTGCCCCTTAACGTAATTTTCCGTTTTAACCATATGCATACATTCGGTACTTTTCGGCATATACCAACGGCAAAGTTCCGAACCGGACCTAGCTCATTTTAAAGGTATTGACCCAAGCTATTCCCCACTTAAATATTTTTCTGGGATCCGGGCCCGTCTGGCCACCACAGAGGTTCAAAGGTGCCCCTTAACGTAATTTTCCGTTTTAACCATATGCATACATTCGGTACTTTTCGGCATATACCAACGGCAAAGTTCCGAACTGGACCTAGCTCATTTTAAAGGTATTGACCCAAGCTATTCCCCACTTAAATATTTTTCTGGGATCCGGGCCCGTCTGGCCACCACAGAGGTTCAAAGGTGCCCCTTAACGTAATTTTCCGTTTTAACCATATGTATACATTCGGTACTTTTCGGCATATACCAACGGCAAAGTTCCGAACCGGACCTAGCTCATTTTAAAGGTATTGACCCAAGCTATTCCCCACTTAAATATTTTTCTGGGATCCGGGCCCGTCTGGTCACCACAGAGGTTCAAAGGTGCCCCTTAACGTAATTTTCCGTTTTAACCATATGCATACATTCGGTACTTTTCGGCATATACCAACGGCAAAGTTCCGAACCGGACCTAGCTCATTTTAAAGGTATTGACCCAAGCTATTCCCCACTTAAATATTTTTCTGGGATCCGGGCCCGTCTGGCCACCACAGAGGTTCAAAGGTGCCCCTTAACGTAATTTTCCGTTTTAACCATATGCATACATTCGGTACTTTTCGGCATATACCAACGGCAAAGTTCCGAACTGGACCTAGCTCATTTTAAAGGTATTGACCCAAGCTATTCCCCACTTAAATATTTTTCTGGGATCCGGGCCCGTCTGGCCACCACAGAGGTTCAAAGGTGCCCCTTAACGTAATTTTCCGTTTTAACCATATGTATACATTCGGTACTTTTCGGCATATACCAACGGCAAAGTTCCGAACCGGACCTAGCTCATTTTAAAGGTATTGACCCAAGCTATTCCCCACTTAAATATTTTTCTGGGATCCGGGCCCGTCTGGTCACCACAGAGGTTCAAAGGTGCCCCTTAACGTAATTTTCCGTTTTAACCATATGCATACATTCGGTACTTTTCGGCATATACCAACGGCAAAGTTCCGAACCGGACCTAGCTCATTTTAAAGGTATTGACCCAAGCTATTCCCCACTTAAATATTTTTCTGGGATCCGGGCCCGTCTGGTCACCACAGAGGTTCAAAGGTGCCCCTTAACGTAATTTTCCGTTTTAACCATATGCATACATTCGGTACTTTTCGGCATATACCAACGGCAAAGTTCCGAACCGGACCTAGCTCATTTTAAAGGTATTGACCCAAGCTATTCCCCACTTAAATATTTTTCTGGGATCCGGGCCCGTCTGGCCACCACAGAGGTTCAAAGGTGCCCCTTAACGTAATTTTCCGTTTTAACCATATGCATACATTCGGTACTTTTCGGCATATACCAACGGCAAAGTTCCGAACTGGACCTAGCTCATTTTAAAGGTATTGACCCAAGCTATTCCCCACTTAAATATTTTTCTGGGATCCGGGCCCGTCTGGCCACCACAGAGGTTCAAAGGTGCCCCTTAACGTAATTTTCCGTTTTAACCATATGTATACATTCGGTACTTTTCGGCATATACCAACGGCAAAGTTCCGCACCGGACCTAGCTCATTTTAAAGGTATTGACCCAAGCTATTCCCCACTTAAATATTTTTCTGGGATCCGGGCCCGTCTGGTCACCACAGAGGTTCAAAGGTGCCCCTTACCGTAATTTTCCGTTTTAACCATATGCATACATTCGGTACTTTTCGGCATATACCAACGGCAAAGTTCCGAACCGGACCTAGCTCATTTTAAAGGTATTGACCCAAGCTATTCCCCACTTAAATATTTTTCTGGGATCCGGGCCCGTCTGGTCACCACAGAGGTTCAAAGGTGCCCCTTAACGTAATTTTCCGTTTTAACCATATGCATACATTCGGTACTTTTCGGCATATACCAACGGCAAAGTTCCGAACCGGACCTAGCTCATTTTAAAGGTATTGACCCAAGCTATTCCCCACTTAAATATTTTTCTGGGATCCGGGCCCGTCTGGCCACCACAGAGGTTCAAAGGTGCCCCTTAACGTAATTTTCCGTTTTAACCATATGCATACATTCGGTACTTTTCGGCATATACCAACGGCAAAGTTCCGAACTGGACCTAGCTCATTTTAAAGGTATTGACCCAAGCTATTCCCCACTTAAATATTTTTCTGGGATCCGGGCCCGTCTGGCCACCACAGAGGTTCAAAGGTGCCCCTTAACGTAATTTTCCGTTTTAACCATATGTATACATTCGGTACTTTTCGGCATATACCAACGGCAAAGTTCCGAACCGGACCTAGCTCATTTTAAAGGTATTGACCCAAGCTATTCCCCACTTAAATATTTTTCTGGGATCCGGGCCCGTCTGGTCACCACAGAGGTTCAAAGGTGCCCCTTAACGTAATTTTCCGTTTTAACCATATGCATACATTCGGTACTTTTCGGCATATACCAACGGCAAAGTTCCGAACCGGACCTAGCTCATTTTAAAGGTATTGACCCAAGCTATTCCCCACTTAAATATTTTTCTGGGATCCGGGCCCGTCTGGGCACCACAGAGGTTCAAAGGTGCCCCTTAACGTAATTTTCCGTTTTAACCATATGCATACATTCGGTACTTTTCGGCATATACCAACGGCAAAGTTCCGAACTGGACCTAGCTCATTTTAAAGGTATTGACCCAAGCTATTCCCCACTTAAATATTTTTCTGGGATCCGGGCCCGTCTGGCCACCACAGAGGTTCAAAGGTGCCCCTTAACGTAATTTTCCGTTTTAACCATATGTATACATTCGGTACTTTTCGGCATATACCAACGGCAAAGTTCCGAACCGGACCTAGCTCATTTTAAAGGTATTGACCCAAGCTATTCCCCACTTAAATATTTTTCTGGGATCCGGGCCCGTCTGGTCACCACAGAGGTTCAAAGGTGCCCCTTAACGTAATTTTCCGTTTTAACCATATGCATACATTCGGTACTTTTCGGCATATACCAACGGCAAAGTTCCGAACCGGACCTAGCTCATTTTAAAGGTATTGACCCAAGCTATTCCCCACTTAAATATTTTTCTGGGATCCGGGCCCGTCTGGCCACCACAGAGGTTCAAAGGTGCCCCTTAACGTAATTTTCCGTTTTAACCATATGCATACATTCGGTACTTTTCGGCATATACCAACGGCAAAGTTCCGAACTGGACCTAGCTCATTTTAAAGGTATTGACCCAAGCTATTCCCCACTTAAATATTTTTCTGGGATCCGGGCCCGTCTGGCCACCACAGAGGTTCAAAGGTGCCCCTTAACGTAATTTTCCGTTTTAACCATATGTATACATTCGGTACTTTTCGGCATATACCAACGGCAAAGTTCCGAACCGGACCTAGCTCATTTTAAAGGTATTGACCCAAGCTATTCCCCACTTAAATATTTTTCTGGGATCCGGGCCCGTCTGGTCACCACAGAGGTTCAAAGGTGCCCCTTAACGTAATTTTCCGTTTTAACCATATGCATACATTCGGTACTTTTCGGCATATACCAACGGCAAAGTTCCGAACTGGACCTAGCTCATTTTAAAGGTATTGACCCAAGCTATTCCCCACTTAAATATTTTTCTGGGATCCGGGCCCGTCTGGCCACCACAGAGGTTCAAAGGTGCCCCTTAACGTAATTTTCCGTTTTAACCATATGCATACATTCGGTACTTTTCGGCATATACCAACGGCAAAGTTCCGAACTGGACCTAGCTCATTTTAAAGGTATTGACCCAAGCTATTCCCCACTTAAATATTTTTCTGGGATCCGGGCCCGTCTGGCCACCACAGAGGTTCAAAGGTGCCCCTTAACGTAATTTTCCGTTTTAACCATATGTATACATTCGGTACTTTTCGGCATATACCAACGGCAAAGTTCCGAACCGGACCTAGCTCATTTTAAAGGT
The DNA here is from genome assembly GCF_963676685.1 of Mytilus edulis. Taxonomy (NCBI): domain Eukaryota; kingdom Metazoa; phylum Mollusca; class Bivalvia; order Mytilida; family Mytilidae; genus Mytilus; species Mytilus edulis. The sequence continues at coordinate 20,808,614 of NC_092356.1, read as the reverse complement.
ATTGACCCAAGCTATTCCCCACTTAAATATTTTTCTGGGATCCGGGCCCGTCTGGTCACCACAGAGGTTCAAAGGTGCCCCTTAACGTAATTTTCCGTTTTAACCATATGCATACATTCGGTACTTTTCGGCATATACCAACGGCAAAGTTCCGAACCGGACCTAGCTCATTTTAAAGGTATTGACCCAAGCTATTCCCCACTTAAATATTTTTCTGGGATCCGGGCCCGTCTGGCCACCACAGAGGTTCAAAGGTGCCCCTTAACGTAATTTTCCGTTTTAACCATATGCATACATTCGGTACTTTTCGGCATATACCAACGGCAAAGTTCCGAACTGGACCTAGCTCATTTTAAAGGTATTGACCCAAGCTATTCCCCACTTAAATATTTTTCTGGGATCCGGGCCCGTCTGGCCACCACAGAGGTTCAAAGGTGCCCCTTAACGTAATTTTCCGTTTTAACCATATGTATACATTCGGTACTTTTCGGCATATACCAACGGCAAAGTTCCGAACCGGACCTAGCTCATTTTAAAGGTATTGACCCAAGCTATTCCCCACTTAAATATTTTTCTGGGATCCGGGCCCGTCTGGTCACCACAGAGGTTCAAAGGTGCCCCTTAACGTAATTTTCCGTTTTAACCATATGCATACATTCGGTACTTTTCGGCATATACCAACGGCAAAGTTCCGAACCGGACCTAGCTCATTTTAAAGGTATTGACCCAAGCTATTCCCCACTTAAATATTTTTCTGGGATCCGGGCCCGTCTGGCCACCACAGAGGTTCAAAGGTGCCCCTTAACGTAATTTTCCGTTTTAACCATATGCATACATTCGGTACTTTTCGGCATATACCAACGGCAAAGTTCCGAACTGGACCTAGCTCATTTTAAAGGTATTGACCCAAGCTATTCCCCACTTAAATATTTTTCTGGGATCCGGGCCCGTCTGGCCACCACAGAGGTTCAAAGGTGCCCCTTAACGTAATTTTCCGTTTTAACCATATGTATACATTCGGTACTTTTCGGCATATACCAACGGCAAAGTTCCGAACCGGACCTAGCTCATTTTAAAGGTATTGACCCAAGCTATTCCCCACTTAAATATTTTTCTGGGATCCGGGCCCGTCTGGTCACCACAGAGGTTCAAAGGTGCCCCTTAACGTAATTTTCCGTTTTAACCATATGCATACATTCGGTACTTTTCGGCATATACCAACGGCAAAGTTCCGAACCGGACCTAGCTCATTTTAAAGGTATTGACCCAAGCTATTCCCCACTTAAATATTTTTCTGGGATCCGGGCCCGTCTGGCCACCACAGAGGTTCAAAGGTGCCCCTTAACGTAATTTTCCGTTTTAACCATATGCATACATTCGGTACTTTTCGGCATATACCAACGGCAAAGTTCCGAACTGGACCTAGCTCATTTTAAAGGTATTGACCCAAGCTATTCCCCACTTAAATATTTTTCTGGGATCCGGGCCCGTCTGGCCACCACAGAGGTTCAAAGGTGCCCCTTAACGTAATTTTCCGTTTTAACCATATGTATACATTCGGTACTTTTCGGCATATACCAACGGCAAAGTTCCGAACCGGACCTAGCTCATTTTAAAGGTATTGACCCAAGCTATTCCCCACTTAAATATTTTTCTGGGATCCGGGCCCGTCTGGTCACCACAGAGGTTCAAAGGTGCCCCTTAACGTAATTTTCCGTTTTAACCATATGCATACATTCGGTACTTTTCGGCATATACCAACGGCAAAGTTCCGAACCGGACCTAGCTCATTTTAAAGGTATTGACCCAAGCTATTCCCCACTTAAATATTTTTCTGGGATCCGGGCCCGTCTGGCCACCACAGAGGTTCAAAGGTGCCCCTTAACGTAATTTTCCGTTTTAACCATATGCATACATTCGGTACTTTTCGGCATATACCAACGGCAAAGTTCCGAACTGGACCTAGCTCATTTTAAAGGTATTGACCCAAGCTATTCCCCACTTAAATATTTTTCTGGGATCCGGGCCCGTCTGGCCACCACAGAGGTTCAAAGGTGCCCCTTAACGTAATTTTCCGTTTTAACCATATGTATACATTCGGTACTTTTCGGCATATACCAACGGCAAAGTTCCGAACCGGACCTAGCTCATTTTAAAGGTATTGACCCAAGCTATTCCCCACTTAAATATTTTTCTGGGATCCGGGCCCGTCTGGTCACCACAGAGGTTCAAAGGTGCCCCTTAACGTAATTTTCCGTTTTAACCATATGCATACATTCGGTACTTTTCGGCATATACCAACGGCAAAGTTCCGAACCGGACCTAGCTCATTTTAAAGGTATTGACCCAAGCTATTCCCCACTTAAATATTTTTCTGGGATCCGGGCCCGTCTGGCCACCACAGAGGTTCAAAGGTGCCCCTTAACGTAATTTTCCGTTTTAACCATATGCATACATTCGGTACTTTTCGGCATATACCAACGGCAAAGTTCCGAACTGGACCTAGCTCATTTTAAAGGTATTGACCCAAGCTATTCCCCACTTAAATATTTTTCTGGGATCCGGGCCCGTCTGGCCACCACAGAGGTTCAAAGGTGCCCCTTAACGTAATTTTCCGTTTTAACCATATGTATACATTCGGTACTTTTCGGCATATACCAACGGCAAAGTTCCGAACCGGACCTAGCTCATTTTAAAGGTATTGACCCAAGCTATTCCCCACTTAAATATTTTTCTGGGATCCGGGCCCGTCTGGTCACCACAGAGGTTCAAAGGTGCCCCTTAACGTAATTTTCCGTTTTAACCATATGCATACATTCGGTACTTTTCGGCATATACCAACGGCAAAGTTCCGAACCGGACCTAGCTCATTTTAAAGGTATTGACCCAAGCTATTCCCCACTTAAATATTTTTCTGGGATCCGGGCCCGTCTGGCCACCACAGAGGTTCAAAGGTGCCCCTTAACGTAATTTTCCGTTTTAACCATATGCATACATTCGGTACTTTTCGGCATATACCAACGGCAAAGTTCCGAACTGGACCTAGCTCATTTTAAAGGTATTGACCCAAGCTATTCCCCACTTAAATATTTTTCTGGGATCCGGGCCCGTCTGGCCACCACAGAGGTTCAAAGGTGCCCCTTAACGTAATTTTCCGTTTTAACCATATGTATACATTCGGTACTTTTCGGCATATACCAACGGCAAAGTTCCGAACCGGACCTAGCTCATTTTAAAGGTATTGACCCAAGCTATTCCCCACTTAAATATTTTTCTGGGATCCGGGCCCGTCTGGTCACCACAGAGGTTCAAAGGTGCCCCTTAACGTAATTTTCCGTTTTAACCATATGCATACATTCGGTACTTTTCGGCATATACCAACGGCAAAGTTCCGAACCGGACCTAGCTCATTTTAAAGGTATTGACCCAAGCTATTCCCCACTTAAATATTTTTCTGGGATCCGGGCCCGTCTGGCCACCACAGAGGTTCAAAGGTGCCCCTTAACGTAATTTTCCGTTTTAACCATATGCATACATTCGGTACTTTTCGGCATATACCAACGGCAAAGTTCCGAACTGGACCTAGCTCATTTTAAAGGTATTGACCCAAGCTATTCCCCACTTAAATATTTTTCTGGGATCCGGGCCCGTCTGGCCACCACAGAGGTTCAAAGGTGCCCCTTAACGTAATTTTCCGTTTTAACCATATGTATACATTCGGTACTTTTCGGCATATACCAACGGCAAAGTTCCGAACCGGACCTAGCTCATTTTAAAGGTATTGACCCAAGCTATTCCCCACTTAAATATTTTTCTGGGATCCGGGCCCGTCTGGTCACCACAGAGGTTCAAAGGTGCCCCTTAACGTAATTTTCCGTTTTAACCATATGCATACATTCGGTACTTTTCGGCATATACCAACGGCAAAGTTCCGAACCGGACCTAGCTCATTTTAAAGGTATTGACCCAAGCTATTCCCCACTTAAATATTTTTCTGGGATCCGGGCCCGTCTGGCCACCACAGAGGTTCAAAGGTGCCCCTTAACGTAATTTTCCGTTTTAACCATATGCATACATTCGGTACTTTTCGGCATATACCAACGGCAAAGTTCCGAACTGGACCTAGCTCATTTTAAAGGTATTGACCCAAGCTATTCCCCACTTAAATATTTTTCTGGGATCCGGGCCCGTCTGGCCACCACAGAGGTTCAAAGGTGCCCCTTAACGTAATTTTCCGTTTGAACCATATGTATACATTCGGTACTTTTCGGCATATACCAACGGCAAAGTTCCGAACCGGACCTAGCTCATTTTAAAGGTATTGACCCAAGCTATTCCCCACTTAAATATTTTTCTGGGATCCGGGCCCGTCTGGTCACCACAGAGGTTCAAAGGTGCCCCTTAACGTAATTTTCCGTTTTAACCATATGCATACATTCGGTACTTTTCGGCATATACCAACGGCAAAGTTCCGAACCGGACCTAGCTCATTTTAAAGGTATTGACCCAAGCTATTCCCCACTTAAATATTTTTCTGGGATCCGGGCCCGTCTGGCCACCACAGAGGTTCAAAGGTGCCCCTTAACGTAATTTTCCGTTTTAACCATATGCATACATTCGGTACTTTTCGGCATATACCAACGGCAAAGTTCCGAACTGGACCTAGCTCATTTTAAAGGTATTGACCCAAGCTATTCCCCACTTAAATATTTTTCTGGGATCCGGGCCCGTCTGGCCACCACAGAGGTTCAAAGGTGCCCCTTAACGTAATTTTCCGTTTGAACCATATGTATACATTCGGTACTTTTCGGCATATACCAACGGCAAAGTTCCGAACCGGACCTAGCTCATTTTAAAGGTATTGACCCAAGCTATTCCCCACTTAAATATTTTTCTGGGATCCGGGCCCGTCTGGTCACCACAGAGGTTCAAAGGTGCCCCTTAACGTAATTTTCCGTTTTAACCATATGCATACATTCGGTACTTTTCGGCATATACCAACGGCAAAGTTCCGAACCGGACCTAGCTCATTTTAAAGGTATTGACCCAAGCTATTCCCCACTTAAATATTTTTCTGGGATCCGGGCCCGTCTGGCCACCACAGAGGTTCAAAGGTGCCCCTTAACGTAATTTTCCGTTTTAACCATATGCATACATTCGGTACTTTTCGGCATATACCAACGGCAAAGTTCCGAACTGGACCTAGCTCATTTTAAAGGTATTGACCCAAGCTATTCCCCACTTAAATATTTTTCTGGGATCCGGGCCCGTCTGGCCACCACAGAGGTTCAAAGGTGCCCCTTAACGTAATTTTCCGTTTTAACCATATGTATACATTCGGTACTTTTCGGCATATACCAACGGCAAAGTTCCGAACCGGACCTAGCTCATTTTAAAGGTATTGACCCAAGCTATTCCCCACTTAAATATTTTTCTGGGATCCGGGCCCGTCTAGATCTGGTCACCACAGAGGTTCAAAGGTGCCCCTTAACGTAATTTTCCGTTTTAACCATATGCATACATTCGGTACTTTTCGGCATATACCAACGGCAAAGTTCCGAACCGGACCTAGCTCATTTTAAAGGTATTGACCCAAGCTATTCCCCACTTAAATATTTTTCTGGGATCCGGGCCCGTCTGGCCACCACAGAGGTTCAAAGGTGCCCCTTAACGTAATTTTCCGTTTTAACCATATGCATACATACGGTACTTTTCGGCATATACCAACGGCAAAGTTCCGAACTGGACCTAGCTCATTTTAAAGGTATTGACCCAAGCTATTCCCCACTTAAATATTTTTCTGGGATCCGGGCCCGTCTGGCCACCACAGAGGTTCAAAGGTGCCCCTTAACGTAATTTTCCGTTTGAACCATATGTATACATTCGGTACTTTTCGGCATATACCAACGGCAAAGTTCCGAACCGGACCTAGCTCATTTTAAAGGTATTGACCCAAGCTATTCCCCACTTAAATATTTTTCTGGGATCCGGGCCCGTCTGGTCACCACAGAGGTTCAAAGGTGCCCCTTAACGTAATTTTCCGTTTTAACCATATGCATACATTCGGTACTTTTCGGCATATACCAACGGCAAAGTTCCGAACCGGACCTAGCTCATTTTAAAGGTATTGACCCAAGCTATTCCCCACTTAAATATTTTTCTGGGATCCGGGCCCGTCTGGCCACCACAGAGGTTCAAAGGTGCCCCTTAACGTAATTTTCCGTTTTAACCATATGCATACATTCGGTACTTTTCGGCATATACCAACGGCAAAGTTCCGAACTGGACCTAGCTCATTTTAAAGGTATTGACCCAAGCTATTCCCCACTTAAATATTTTTCTGGGATCCGGGCCCGTCTGGCCACCACAGAGGTTCAAAGGTGCCCCTTAACGTAATTTTCCGTTTGAACCATATGTATACATTCGGTACTTTTCGGCATATACCAACGGCAAAGTTCCGAACCGGACCTAGCTCATTTTAAAGGTATTGACCCAAGCTATTCCCCACTTAAATATTTTTCTGGGATCCGGGCCCGTCTGGTCACCACAGAGGTTCAAAGGTGCCCCTTAACGTAATTTTCCGTTTTAACCATATGCATACATTCGGTACTTTTCGGCATATACCAACGGCAAAGTTCCGAACCGGACCTAGCTCATTTTAAAGGTATTGACCCAAGCTATTCCCCACTTAAATATTTTTCTGGGATCCGGGCCCGTCTGGCCACCACAGAGGTTCAAAGGTGCCCCTTAACGTAATTTTCCGTTTTAACCATATGCATACATTCGGTACTTTTCGGCATATACCAACGGCAAAGTTCCGAACTGGACCTAGCTCATTTTAAAGGTATTGACCCAAGCTATTCCCCACTTAAATATTTTTCTGGGATCCGGGCCCGTCTGGCCACCACAGAGGTTCAAAGGTGCCCCTTAACGTAATTTTCCGTTTGAACCATATGTATACATTCGGTACTTTTCGGCATATACCAACGGCAAAGTTCCGAACCGGACCTAGCTCATTTTAAAGGTATTGACCCAAGCTATTCCCCACTTAAATATTTTTCTGGGATCCGGGCCCGTCTGGTCACCACAGAGGTTCAAAGGTGCCCCTTAACGTAATTTTCCGTTTTAACCATATGCATACATTCGGTACTTTTCGGCATATACCAACGGCAAAGTTCCGAACCGGACCTAGCTCATTTTAAAGGTATTGACCCAAGCTATTCCCCACTTAAATATTTTTCTGGGATCCGGGCCCGTCTGGCCACCACAGAGGTTCAAAGGTGCCCCTTAACGTAATTTTCCGTTTTAACCATATGCATACATTCGGTACTTTTCGGCATATACCAACGGCAAAGTTCCGAACTGGACCTAGCTCATTTTAAAGGTATTGACCCAAGCTATTCCCCACTTAAATATTTTTCTGGGATCCGGGCCCGTCTGGCCACCACAGAGGTTCAAAGGTGCCCCTTAACGTAATTTTCCGTTTTAACCATATGTATACATTCGGTACTTTTCGGCATATACCAACGGCAAAGTTCCGAACCGGACCTAGCTCATTTTAAAGGTATTGACCCAAGCTATTCCCCACTTAAATATTTTTCTGGGATCCGGGCCCGTCTGGTCACCACAGAGGTTCAAAGGTGCCCCTTAACGTAATTTTCCGTTTTAACCATATGCATACATTCGGTACTTTTCGGCATATACCAACGGCAAAGTTCCGAACCGGACCTAGCTCATTTTAAAGGTATTGACCCAAGCTATTCCCCACTTAAATATTTTTCTGGGATCCGGGCCCGTCTGGCCACCACAGAGGTTCAAAGGTGCCCCTTAACGTAATTTTCCGTTTTAACCATATGCATACATTCGGTACTTTTCGGCATATACCAACGGCAAAGTTCCGAACTGGACCTAGCTCATTTTAAAGGTATTGACCCAAGCTATTCCCCACTTAAATATTTTTCTGGGATCCGGGCCCGTCTGGCCACCACAGAGGTTCAAAGGTGCCCCTTAACGTAATTTTCCGTTTGAACCATATGTATACATTCGGTACTTTTCGGCATATACCAACGGCAAAGTTCCGAACCGGACCTAGCTCATTTTAAAGGTATTGACCCAAGCTATTCCCCACTTAAATATTTTTCTGGGATCCGGGCCCGTCTGGTCACCACAGAGGTTCAAAGGTGCCCCTTAACGTAATTTTCCGTTTTAACCATATGCATACATTCGGTACTTTTCGGCATATACCAACGGCAAAGTTCCGAACCGGACCTAGCTCATTTTAAAGGTATTGACCCAAGCTATTCCCCACTTAAATATTTTTCTGGGATCCGGGCCCGTCTGGCCACCACAGAGGTTCAAAGGTGCCCCTTAACGTAATTTTCCGTTTTAACCATATGCATACATTCGGTACTTTTCGGCATATACCAACGGCAAAGTTCCGAACTGGACCTAGCTCATTTTAAAGGTATTGACCCAAGCTATTCCCCACTTAAATATTTTTCTGGGATCCGGGCCCGTCTGGCCACCACAGAGGTTCAAAGGTGCCCCTTAACGTAATTTTCCGTTTTAACCATATGTATACATTCGGTACTTTTCGGCATATACCAACGGCAAAGTTCCGAACCGGACCTAGCTCATTTTAAAGGTATTGACCCAAGCTATTCCCCACTTAAATATTTTTCTGGGATCCGGGCCCGTCTGGTCACCACAGAGGTTCAAAGGTGCCCCTTAACGTAATTTTCCGTTTTAACCATATGCATACATTCGGTACTTTTCGGCATATACCAACGGCAAAGTTCCGAACCGGACCTAGCTCATTTTAAAGGTATTGACCCAAGCTATTCCCCACTTAAATATTTTTCTGGGATCCGGGCCCGTCTGGCCACCACAGAGGTTCAAAGGTGCCCCTTAACGTAATTTTCCGTTTTAACCATATGCATACATTCGGTACTTTTCGGCATATACCAACGGCAAAGTTCCGAACTGGACCTAGCTCATTTTAAAGGTATTGACCCAAGCTATTCCCCACTTAAATATTTTTCTGGGATCCGGGCCCGTCTGGCCACCACAGAGGTTCAAAGGTGCCCCTTAACGTAATTTTCCGTTTGAACCATATGTATACATTCGGTACTTTTCGGCATATACCAACGGCAAAGTTCCGAACCGGACCTAGCTCATTTTAAAGGTATTGACCCAAGCTATTCCCCACTTAAATATTTTTCTGGGATCCGGGCCCGTCTGGTCACCACAGAGGTTCAAAGGTGCCCCTTAACGTAATTTTCCGTTTTAACCATATGCATACATTCGGTACTTTTCGGCATATACCAACGGCAAAGTTCCGAACCGGACCTAGCTCATTTTAAAGGTATTGACCCAAGCTATTCCCCACTTAAATATTTTTCTGGGATCCGGGCCCGTCTGGCCACCACAGAGGTTCAAAGGTGCCCCTTAACGTAATTTTCCGTTTTAACCATATGCATACATTCGGTACTTTTCGGCATATACCAACGGCAAAGTTCCGAACTGGACCTAGCTCATTTTAAAGGTATTGACCCAAGCTATTCCCCACTTAAATATTTTTCTGGGATCCGGGCCCGTCTGGCCACCACAGAGGTTCAAAGGTGCCCCTTAACGTAATTTTCCGTTTGAACCATATGTATACATTCGGTACTTTTCGGCATATACCAACGGCAAAGTTCCGAACCGGACCTAGCTCATTTTAAAGGTATTGACCCAAGCTATTCCCCACTTAAATATTTTTCTGGGATCCGGGCCCGTCTGGTCACCACAGAGGTTCAAAGGTGCCCCTTAACGTAATTTTCCGTTTTAACCATATGCATACATTCGGTACTTTTCGGCATATACCAACGGCAAAGTTCCGAACCGGACCTAGCTCATTTTAAAGGTATTGACCCAAGCTATTCCCCACTTAAATATTTTTCTGGGATCCGGGCCCGTCTGGCCACCACAGAGGTTCAAAGGTGCCCCTTAACGTAATTTTCCGTTTTAACCATATGCATACATTCGGTACTTTTCGGCATATACCAACGGCAAAGTTCCGAACTGGACCTAGCTCATTTTAAAGGTATTGACCCAAGCTATTCCCCACTTAAATATTTTTCTGGGATCCGGGCCCGTCTGGCCACCACAGAGGTTCAAAGGTGCCCCTTAACGTAATTTTCCGTTTTAACCATATGTATACATTCGGTACTTTTCGGCATATACCAACGGCAAAGTTCCGAACCGGACCTAGCTCATTTTAAAGGTATTGACCCAAGCTATTCCCCACTTAAATATTTTTCTGGGATCCGGGCCCGTCTGGTCACCACAGAGGTTCAAAGGTGCCCCTTAACGTAATTTTCCGTTTTAACCATATGCATACATTCGGTACTTTTCGGCATATACCAACGGCAAAGTTCCGAACCGGACCTAGCTCATTTTAAAGGTATTGACCCAAGCTATTCCCCACTTAAATATTTTTCTGGGATCCGGGCCCGTCTGGCCACCACAGAGGTTCAAAGGTGCCCCTTAACGTAATTTTCCGTTTTAACCATATGCATACATTCGGTACTTTTCGGCATATACCAACGGCAAAGTTCCGAACTGGACCTAGCTCATTTTAAAGGTATTGACCCAAGCTATTCCCCACTTAAATAATTTTCTGGGATCCGGGCCCGTCTGGCCACCACAGAGGTTCAAAGGTGCCCCTTAACGTAATTTTCCGTTTTAACCATATGTATACATTCGGTACTTTTCGGCATATACCAACGGCAAAGTTCCGAACCGGACCTAGCTCATTTTAAAGGTATTGACCCAAGCTATTCCCCACTTAAATATTTTTCTGGGATCCGGGCCCGTCTGGTCACCACAGAGGTTCAAAGGTGCCCCTTAACGTAATTTTCCGTTTTAACCATATGCATACATTCGGTACTTTTCGGCATATACCAACGGCAAAGTTCCGAACCGGACCTAGCTCATTTTAAAGGTATTGACCCAAGCTATTCCCCACTTAAATATTTTTCTGGGATCCGGGCCCGTCTGGCCACCACAGAGGTCCAAAGTCGTCTTAGGGTGGTCACCTTCATTTAAGCAGTCTCTGGTATCTGTTCACTATTAATTTCTTTTCTTTTTTGGCTTTCCATAAGTATTTCTATGTATATTTCTATATGTTTCTGGAGTAATTGGATTTTGTTTCATATTTTATATATTAAATTACATCTTTGGTGAATCCTCTGTTATGTTTTATTGATAAAAATCTATATAACATAAAGACAAATAAACAACTTGTATCAGGGTTTATATTCGAGGACAACGAAAATTTATGACAGCTTGAAGGGGTCATAAAATGGTATCTTTTCCCTCAGGCTTTATAGTGATTTTCAACTAAATTTAAATATTGAACATACGGCTAGCAGTCGGTTGGATATTGAATATCAATTATCGAATGTCAAATAAAGGACAGACCGCTTACATACATATTTAAAACGGAATGAAATGCTTTAGAAATTAGCAGAAACCGTGAAATTGTCGATTTCCGCTGTTAGATTGCATTTAACCAAGATTTAGCGATTTTTGGAACGTTTGAGCCTCACGCAGTTTTTTGGTTTTTAGACATATCGTCAAAATTGGCTGCTGGAAAAAAGTGGCTGCTATCTTGATTGGCCGATAAAAGTGGCTGCCAGCTTGAGTCTGGTTGTTCACTTGTGGCAAATATGTAATGTAATGAAAAAGGTCGGACAAGGTTGTGAGAAAAGTACAAGAATACAAAGAAACACTACTAAAACACAAAAGAATGTCCCATTCGGCAATCTTCGGTAGAATCCGCTACTCTCCTTGAGGGTACGGAATCGGACGAGTTTAGACGAATGAAGAATGTCCATGAAATATCATTCAAAGGCGTAGAGATAATATTTTATTATTTTCATATATATAAACATTGATGTAGTCCAAAAATCACGTCATCGTAATGAACAGTCATGTAACATTTGTCACTGGACCTAAAGGCAAACAACAGTCGATCATCCAAAGCATTTCAAGGTATAAAGTTCATTCCATTTGATTTTTAAGAGGGAAAGGGGAGGGTGTATGCGCTAGAACTAAATTGAAAAAAGGCAGGATGAGCAACTTGGCTGAAAAAAGGCAGGATAAACTAATAAAAAAGATAGGATCGATTAAAGAGATAAATAAAAAGACAAGACAGTGGTTACAACTTAAAAATGAAGGACACACTTGTTCATCCTAGCCCCTTCCACCTAAAAATCATACCGTAGCTTCCTGAAGAGGTTCGTTTAGTTTGCTAAAGTTGTGTTTTGGATCCGAAGCGACACTGGTGTAAAAATCACTGAATATATATGTGTTGCAAATTTAATTTCCGTGCAAAATATTATTAGTCGCTTACATATACAGTGGAGATCACTTCTAACCTCTCATTAAATCTGTCAGAATCTGTCAGGAGAACTGTTCTAGGACAGTACGTAGAACTGTCAGCCTGACACCTTTTAGTCAGTTCTAGGTTAGAACTGTTCTAGCTAGAACTGATTTGGTCAGTTCTACCTAGAACTGATTTGGACAGTTCTACCTAGAACTGATCCTGACAGTTCTACCCTAGAACTGATTTGGACAGTTCTACCCAGAACTGATCCTGACAGTTCTACTCTAGAACAGTTCTGATTACAAATTCTACGGCTAGAATTGATTTATAAAGTCTACAGCTAGAATTGATTTATAAATTCTACGGCTAGAATTGATTTTTAAATCCGACGGCAAATATTGATTTATAAATTCTACGTCTAGAATTGATTTATATGTTTTAAGAACTCTTTGTCTAAATATAAAGGCTTCGGCAAAATAGCGATTAATATTATAAAGAGTTTTGCTATTTTGCCGGTTTTATTTCAAATTTTTCGTCGGCAAGAGAACATGTTTAACCCCGTCGTATTCTGCATGTATGTGACTGTTCCAAGTCTGGAGCCTGTTATTCAGTGATTTTCTTTTGTTGATGTGTTACATAAATTATTTGTTTTTCTTTCATTTTTGAACATAGATTAAGCCGTTAATATTAGGAAAAAAGGGGGGGGGGGGGCATTTTTATTTCAATTGTTTTACATTTGTCATTTGGGGAGTCAGGATGGCTCATTTTACATAAAAAAATTATCTGACCTTAATCTTTGTGTAAAATGTTATTCTGGCCCAAACCACCAGGGACGGATCCAGCAGTTTTAAAAGGGGGGGGTCCAACTAAATGTCCTCATTCAAATGCATTGATCGTCAAAAAGGGGGTCCCCCACCGCTCTGGATCTGCCATTGAGCCACTATCAACTTAACTGATCATATTTGATTTCATCATATAAATCTATATACATTTAGCTGCAAACTGTAGGAATCCAGTTTATCTTTAGGCAAGGATACCAATTATATTGGAAAACATTAATGATTTCAAAATTTTATTTGCACTCAATTTATGATAGTACTAGCATGTCCTCTTTTTATTTAAAATATTGAATTGTAAACAAATGTGATATCTTTTTACAAGTTGTTTTCATACCTTAGACGGACCTGTTATACAAAAATCTTTTGACCGCATCAATTTAAACTGACCTTATTTCCTCTTTCTCCCTGCAAATCTATATAGCTGCACAGTAATTCAGTTATAAATTTAGGTCAAGAGGGACTGTAATATACAAGTTACAGCAATATTGGAAAACAATGACCTCAAAATTTTGTTCACATGAATTTAAAGTGCTACATGTAGCATGACCTCTTTTTATTCAAAGTATTGAATCGTTAACAAATATCAGTTTTCATACTTCAGACTGAGTCGTGTAATAAAATATTTTGACCGCACCAATCTAAACTGACCTTATTTGCTCTTTCTTTCTACAAATCTGCTTAGTATATAGCTGCACAGTAATTCAGTTATAATATTAGGTCAAGAGGGACTATAATATACAAGTTACAGCAATATTGGAAAACAATGACCTCAAAATTTTGTTCGCATGAATTTATGGTGCCAGCATATCCTCTTTTTATTCAAAGTATTGAATCGTAAACAAATATCAGTAGTTTTCATACTTCAGACTGAGTCGTGTAATAAATTGTTTGACCGCATCAACCAAAAATTACCATATTTTCTTTTTTTTTATGCAGGTCTATATAGTTGGACAGTACATCAGTTATAATTTTAGGTCCAGAGGGATTGTAGTTTATAAATAACTGCAATATATTGGAAATCAACAACCACAAAAAAAATTTTGCATTGATTGAGAGTGCCATCATTTCCTACTTTTATTCAAAATATCGCATCAGAAACAAACATCAGCTAGTTTTCATAGCTCAGACTGACTCATGGAACAAAAATATGTGTCTGGGCAACAACAACCCAACCATAGACAATGATAGAGCAGACAACAACCGATCACGATGGATTGTATAATTCAAATGACAGCGTGTCCTCTTTTTATTCAAAATATTGAATTGTTAACAAATTTCAGAAGTTTCGATATATCAGACTGAGTCGTTTTAATGACAAAATTATTTGACCGCATCAACCAAAACTGAACATATGGGACCTTTTATAGCTTGTTGTTTGGTGTGAGTCAAGGCTCAGTGTTGAAGGGCGTACATTGACCTATAATGGTTTACTTATTTTTAAATTGTTATTTGGATGGAGAGTTTTCTCATTGGCACTCACACCACATCTTCATGATCTTATATCTATATATATTCTTTATCATGTAAATATATATATATGGCTTCATTGTAAACCAATAATATTTTTAAGTCAGGACAGATATTGAATGATAAAGAGGACACCAAATTTTATCCACAACATTTTAGAGCGCCATTATTTCCTCTCTGTTCTCGATAATATTACTATTTAAGGAATGACTGTAATATTTTTTCTGTCTATGAAGAAATAACATAAAAAATTTGGTGCACACTGATAAATGTGCGTAGCGGGTTTTTAAACAGTGTGCACCACATTTTTTACGTTATTTCGAATAGACAGAAAAAATATTACAGTCATTTCTTATAATTTAATTCTAAATTTCATTTTAACAAAATGATTAAACCTTGGCGAACCATAAAAAAACGTTGATGATGTTACGTTCACATGACTAACTTATGTCTATGGGTGTTGATAACAAAATAACGTCAGAAGACCCGTTACATCCAAACTTATATTATTAAATATTGAACCGTCACAAAAGTGACTTTTTACAAAACTATTTAACGGCATAATCCAACACTCACATGACTGATTCATATACTTTATTTTAAAATGAAAAGTACATGTATGAGAAGTTCTCTTCTTGGAATAGTATACTGACTATACTGTTAATATATAATTTGAAGAAGGACAATGATTGGTTTTGTTTGTAGCCTAACGTCCAGTGGCAAATATTTCATTTATGTTCAGATCGAGTATATTTTTCAGACTTTCAGGACTCCCAGATATTATTCATAATCGTTATGGATAAGTTTGGCAACGAGCTAATGCAAATGTACATACACAATGACATGTAGTTTTTTTTTACGTTTAACAACACTGATTTCATTAATCCCATAATCCATCCACTGTACAATTTTCGTTTGAACATTTGTCAAAACAGAATCCTAAATCATGAATGTAAATCCAAGGCAAACAAGGTAAATTAAGATTAAATTTCCATGAATTAAATGGGGTGTGACTTTTTACCCCAATATACCCCAATACACCTCAAAAAACAGTTTAAACACATTTGGATTGAATTATAATGTTCTCTCATGAATTATAACGTTATTGTAATGATAATAAATCTTACTTCAATAAAATCTATTCGTTTAAACCATTTATAATCTACGTATAACCTCTTTCATTGTCAGCCGCTTACGATCTCAATGTGACTTTTTACCCCAATATACCCCAATATTTTAAAATAGAAAGTTACAATAGAGTTTTTGTTCTCCGAAGTGAAATTTAATATTCTATAATATATTTGTGTATTAAAACTAAGCTGTACATATCAGTTTCCTATTAAAAAAAAGTATTAAATAATACGAGATTGAGATCGAAACTGATGGTTTCACTAAAGACCAGAACACACTGAAACTGGTGGTTATCTTAGGTGCTCCAGAAGAGTAAGCAGAATTAGTTCCACCTATGGACTGACGTTGCACTGATTATATCATGACCAGGATAACTGCTTATATTCTTCTTGTCGATAAAAAGAAGGCAATCATGGACATAAAATATTAATGAAATACTTGTCACTGGGCGTTAACAAACAACCATCTTCCAATCAAAGCTTTTTTCTTTCTGAAACTTCACAATTTCGTACATGATTGATTTTCTTTGAAAAAAACGGATTACATCTTTTTGTTAAAGGGAAACTTCGCAAAAAAATCAAAAATTGATATTATGTTCATTCTGTATAAAAATGCTCAAATTCATAGATATTAAAGTTTTATTCCGCTAGATAAGCGATCACCATCGATTTTAAATTTAGAGTATCAATTCTCTGCGATCCGCCATTTTGTCTTCTTTCCCGATTAATAAAAACGATATGTCTATTAACCACAAAGAAACAAAACTACAGTAACCGATGTAGTCGTAATTGCGTGTCGATATCTTGTCAATCGTACGGTTGTTTTATCCGACTAACTAACTTGATACGAAAAATATTCTTACTTTTTTTAAATTACCATGGTCTGTTGTTTTTAAACTGTTGATATTGGAATTAGGTGAAAAGTCAAAGTTGAAATCATAAATAAGTGTTCCGTGAAAATTGTTTTCGAAAATCTAATTTGTTCATAATTCTTTAAAGTAATAAACAAATATATTTTGATCTTCCCTCATCTGATCACCAGCATGGCTAAAGGTATTACTTCCAAAGGTATTGTGAGGGGTGTGAGGTGACACGTCCAGGTATTCAAGCGATTTCCTGTCGGGCTTGCAAGTTCATGCATCGTTTCACTTCTGCAGGTATTAATCAGTGTACACGGCTGATAACTTATAACTTATAACTTTCCATTTTGAACTATCAGATGAATAATATACAACTCTGTCTTACTTGTCATTACTAAACTCATACGCTTGTTTATACATAACATTTCTGGTGTAAAGAATATAATTCATAAACATATAAATAATACTCAAAAAATAAGATTTGATGAAATTAAAATCTATTTAAATATTTTTTCCAAGGGTGAATTTGGGAAAATGTAATATATAGTCATTGTCAATAGTGAAGGACAGATTGGAACAGACCAGAAATATTGATTTAAAAAAATGTACGCACTTGCCGACGATTCGTTTATACGACTGGATAGAAAGTTACGGAACTATAGCGTAATTTAAAATATATACATGTATACATTGAACATAAGAAAAAAAACATATATTTTGAATAAATAGGGGTAAAAGTGTTGTAAATAGACTAGTCCACGCATGCCAACAGTATGTAATCATCGAATGTCGATAGACTATTGTATACCAGAAGAAGAAGAGAACCAATTTGATTTAAATACAGGTCGATGTATAACTTTTGCTTTGGTTCATTGAAGCTGTGGACCTAGTAAAATCACAGATTTATATTTCAATAAGATTGTTCTCGAACAAAGGAAGTAATTCGTCATCACAATTGTTATATATGCCACTGGACGAACACTAATTATCCCCAGGGAATGTGAATATTTTACTGGGAAACTTTTGAGTATCAAAGTTTCAAATTAATTTCGGGATTTATTTTCTTTCTTGGTATTCAATAACAGAAAAAAGAATAAATTACTTGTTCGCTAAATAGGGGTATTCTTGTCAGATAAAAGACTTTTAGTTATATTTAAAAAAATAGGGAAATATGACATTAAATTGGTTCTGTCTTTTTTTTAAACATCGTTAAAAAGATGTGTGTCTAAGGTGAACGCCACAAGAACCCTGTAATACTAGTACGAGAGTATAGCATGTAAACATTCCTTCTCAATAATATGGTTGTATTGGAAATCTTTTCATACAGATTGACAACTCGTTGTCCGATATGCATGTAATATTTGCCACATGACGCCCATAGTTCTTTCTACCATCATCATCTTATTCTGTGATATTGCTGTAAACATCGATGGTTCACACCCAAACAAAATGGGAGTAATGGACCTTCAGAGCTTCTCCGTGTTATACACTTGTGAAATATATAGACAAAATTTCTGTATTGAAATGAATCTACATCTCACAAACAGGATTTTCAAATAACGATTGTGAGTAATCACCTTACAAACCAATATAAACGTATGGCAAGATATAACCATGAAGGAATTTAGTTTTTGTCAGACGCAAGAACTCATCACTATATATATCATAAACGTATACGTATATATATGCATACAGTTTCAAATATTAAGAACAAGCGGTCGATGTCTTGGAAGCCTTCATATTCCCCGTCTAACGATGGGAACTCTTTCTGATTGTGTTGACTATAAATGCTTGTATGGTAATTCTGTCGTTTATCTGTACAAGCGGTTGCATTTCCTCTCCTTTCCCAACAAACAAACGAACGAAACGCCACTAGTCTGATTTCTCTGGAGCTCATCCTCAATGGCTCTTATACGTCAGGAAACTTACACGTATACTAATAATGATTGTTTCAAGAACAACGATGTATGGACGAACTATTATAAATTCGTCAATATCAGTTATGCATGACTAAAATATAACTTTTATTACAACTACTGTATTACTTATTTGGATTAATGACGGCTATCATGTTCAACATTGCACAAATATTATCATAGAATTTTAAAAAAAATCCTCAAAAATCCTCAAAAGAAATAATGCCTTAGCTTACTAATTGATATTCTTTTCACAAAAAGTTCGTGTAAATGATTGTCAAATGAATTTAATTATGTAAGAATAAAATGTTAAAAAGAAACTAAAAAAAAATCATGCATGTTGTATGTTGTATTTTTTTATCAATTAAAAACTTTAAAATTGCAATAGTTTTATTAGCATTTAAACACAGCCAGATTTGAATACAAGTTAAGAAATTCCGGTAAAGTCAATGATATCAAACAGATGTACAATGGTATATCAAATTGGGTAATATTGCATTTAGTTTTTATAAAAGATTAAAACTACTATTTTTTGCTTCATATTTGAATCTTTACGCCAATTGCCGCTAAGAAAGTAATCACAAATTGTTTCCTTTTATTTTTATACACTTTCGGAATTACGAATCTGAATTTTATTTTCAATTAATTTACACAATTTAATTATTGTATCTTTATTCTCATCGTGTATTAAATCTTAGTATTAACATCGTGACAGCATACTCTTTCTAATCCTTTCTGTTTATCCTTTCCAAATAACAACATTTATACCTGTGTACGCTTGAACTCACACCTGCGGCTAAATAGCTTTTTTTTAAATAATTTTCGGAAGTCCAGTTTCAAGTAACGAGTACTTATAATTCACTCAAAGTTGAAAGATATGCACTATAAATGCATTTTACAAAAGATGGTTTTTAATCCGGTAATGTGACTTTTCTTTTATATGTATATAGTTTTTGTTTGTCTTGTTTGCATGCTAATGAATGGTGAAGTTATGGATAATGTTTCTAAAATGAAGATTAAATTAATTTAAATACTCCCACATTGCTCATAGCCTTGACGTGGCGTGGGGGCTCTATTGATTATTTTATCGATAGTCCAATATGAGCGAATTAAAAAAAAAATGAAAAAAATGCCGTTTGTTCATATTATTGTGACTATTTTTTCTGGATTCCTTTTAACCAGTTATATTTTAATTCCTTATGATATTAAAGATAAATTCATTGACATATGACATCATACTGTCATACTTTGTAATAGAAAATCATTGACTAAGGTTCGGAAACTGAAATTGCCTTCGACTAAATTCGGGAATTTTGGATAATATTAACATATCATTTTTCTGTTGTCCCGTCAATTTCAGGGCGTGAAAGATACATTCATTTTATTAGCATAAAAAGAAAACTTTCAATGTTAAACATATAAGGATTATTACTTATAAAAGTATTTGAGATTTTTTTTTCAAAATTTAAGGAGAAAAAAAATCGAGTTTCAATGAAAAAAAAATGTATCATATCTTACTATTGAGAAAGTTAAATATAAAATGCGTTTTCAATCTCCACATTTTATGGGAGAAAACAAAAATAAATTGCAAAAATTAACCGGTATATTTTTAGTTTCGTTCTTTCTGGGTTTTGGTGAAACCTTCGTCAATACATGAATAAAGAACGTTTGAAAAGCCTCTAATGCACGCAAAATGTAAACGGTTGTGTTAATTTTTAATATATCTAAATGTTATATCATTCCTTATCATTGAAATTGTATTGAAACGTTTTATTGGAGTATATTTGGGTATATTGGGGTAAAAAGTCATTTTGAGATCGTAAGCGGCTGACAAGAACGGAACAAGTTTCAAAGAAAAAAGTGATTTAAAATTAAATATATTTAAAAAATAAAGTTTTATTGGTGTTTAAATAACATGAAAATGCCTTAAATGATAGTATTATTCAATAATATCATGTTAAACATGTTTTTTGAGGTGTATTGGGGTATATTGGGGTATGTTGGGGTATATTGGGGTAAAAAGTCACGCCGAATTAAATGCCGAGTTATATTTATGAAGAGACTGTTAAAAACGGGGAACGAAGAAACGTAAATAATGATGTTTCATTTGCAATCTTATAAAAATATTTCTCCGATGAGTTGGATAACCTCCTATCCACTTCGATATTTGTACATGTAAATTTTGATCGGTAAAAATATAGAAAAATCCGCTATTATATATAGTAAAGTAATTGGAACTGATTCTTTCTTCTAAATTCTAAAGTGCCCTTCCTGCAGTGACGTCATTTAGAACTGTTCTTCAGTCCTGACTGATTTGGTCAGTTCTGCTGACAGTTCTACAGTTAGAACTGATTTGGTCAGTTCTACCTAGAACAGTTTTAGACAGTTCTACCCTAGAACTGATCCTGACAGTTCTACCTAGAACTGATTTAGTCAGTTCTACCTAGAACTGATCCTGACAGTTCTACCTAGAACAGTTCTAGGGTAGAACTGTTCTAGCTAGAACTGTTCTAGGACAGGTTAGAACAGTTCTATGACAGATTATTCTGACAGTTCTAATGAGAGGTTAGAACTGATCTCCACTGTATATATATATATACATGTAAGCATCGGAACTTGTCTTACAGTAGTGGTATACATGATATTTCTACCATATCAATAGGTTTTGAATAGTCAAAACGCACATAGTTCGATTAATATAGAAGAACTTGCAAAAAACAGTACCAAACAAATTCACTGGAGAGTTGCCTCATTGCCAATCATACCACATCTTCTTATTTATATATGTATAAACTATATTAACAACAAACCATACAGTGATAAACTTGAATGCAACTTTTTAAACATCTGAAAGTCACACAATAAAAACAAACAATGAAAAATGGAGATTATATACACGTGTCTTATAGTAAAACTTAGTCACTCAAGTAATACCCTAAGTATATAAAACATATTTATTTTTGTTTGTTTTTGAAATGTGAACCATTATACGACTTTGAATTAAGCTAGCAAAAAGCTCTAAAAAGAAAATTGAACAGCTGATTAGGTACAAAATAAAATAATTGTCACATACTTTTGGCTACATG
Organism: Mytilus edulis; assembly: GCF_963676685.1. NCBI lineage: Eukaryota > Metazoa > Mollusca > Bivalvia > Mytilida > Mytilidae > Mytilus > Mytilus edulis. The sequence continues at coordinate 20,786,946 of NC_092356.1, read as the reverse complement.
TACATGTATGTATATTTTTTTTCTAAGGAGGTATTTGAGTTTTTAGAGAAAACAATTCCCTATCTGCGTTGTACGACTTTTTTAAACGCAAGTGCCATATATTCAGAATGCCTTTAAATATTTTTATTATATCGGCTGAGAATTAGTGAGTAAACATTTAAACTATTGATGCCTCGAACGACAAGTCTCTGGGTGTTTTCAGTGCGTGTTTAGATTGTGTTTATGCTCTCTTAATATTCTAAGTAAAAGAGGAGCTAAAGATACCAGAGGATCATTCAAACTCATAGATCGATAATAATCGGACAAAGCCATGGCTCAAAAAGAAAAGGTCAGACAAACAATAGTACAAAAAAATACAGCATAGATGATCTCAGGTGCTGCGGAAGGGTAAGCATACTGCTCCACATTTGGCACCTGTCTAAGTATTGAAGTAAAACACACAATAAAATAGAATTCTTTATTCATTAAAATTTGACTAACAACAACAATATGATAAATTACAAAATATCACGTAAAAATTATATATTCCTGAATATGCGTATACTGTACATGTTGTATAATCAGAACTAATAAACCGTGCATGCTATTAACATGTGTTATAAGAGATCAATATCAGTACTACAGTGCGAAAACATGCGAATGCCTATATATTAGATATATATAGATATATATATATACAATATAAACAAAACATGCCAAATATTTGTGAAATCTGTTTCAATGCATCGTTTATCATTAAAGCAAAGTTTCATCATTACATTAAAGTTAGGGACTAATTGCAAAACACTTAATTTGCATTTATCACAAATGAGCTGATTCTTCAATGTGTTTAGGTTTTTGATCAGTATCAATTGTTTTCCTTTTCATTTCTATAGAGTAAACCTTTTCATTATGTCCATTCTTAAGAATTCCTTTCCCTCTACCATCACTTGATAGTCCAGAGTCAGAATCGTCGCTATGATGTTTCTTATTTAATTGAAGCATATTGTCCGCGTCATCTAATTGTTCTACATGACTTGCAATTGCCATTAAATCATTTGACAATTCGTTTTTTTCTCGCTCAACTTCTTGTTCGAGACGATAACCATAATTGTCATAAAAATCACCTTCGGTCATTGCTCGGTTTTTCAGGCCCGGAACCGTGGAAGTCTGACTTTCAACCATGTGCACTGCTAGATTGGATTGACTTCCCTTTTCTCGTGCCATTTCCCGGTCAAGCGCAGAAGGGTGGCTTCCGAACTTCCAAACCGGTTTGCCTTGTTTTACACGTCGCTTAGCCCGAACAACAAAAGGGATCAATAAAGCAAACAATACAATAAGACAGATTAAAACTCCAGCAAATACGGCTGCTGTTGTATTATATCCATAATTTTCATCGGGCTTGTGTTTTGCAGCAAGAACAATAAACGGTACTGGATCCGAAACTAAATCATCACGTCTGAACATTACAACCTAAATAAAAATACAAAATTATATAATTAATTTGTTTTCTTTTTTATCAGCTAATTCACAGTAACTTTCATATATAATGTGCATGTAGTAAAAAATAATAATAATAATAAACAAATGTCACAGGTTAAGGGAGGGTTAACTTAGGTTCCCGCAAAGATGTTTAACCCTGAAACAATCTACATGTCTGTCCCAAGCCAGGAGCCTGAAACTCAGTAGTTGTTGATCGTTACTGTATGTCATATTTGATTTTCGTTTATTGTTTTATGTAAATCAGCCCATTTGTTTTCTCGTTGGGATTATTTTCTTTTTTTTTGCAATATACGTTTTGCTTATTTTTGAAGGCCGTACCGGCAGACTATACATTGCAGTTGATAATATTTTGGACATTTAGTCTCTGTTAAATAGTTGTCTCATTGGCAATCATACGATATCTCCTTATTTGGTATAAATTAATAAATATCGACAACATGAGTAGTTTCACGGGAATCTTTTTCTGAGTCAGAAATTGTTTTCGAGCTAAACGCAAACATTTTTATTAAGTTATTCTACACTTCCGAACAGATTGTATTTTTCAAAACGTAACCCTATGAGCTAGGTGTGGCAAAAATCTGTATTCTTCATATTTGCTTTTTCATCTGCTCGACCAGATTATTTTGTTCCTCAAGTTGGGGATCAGAATTCTTTCAAGGAAAATAAACATTACCCCTAGCTCCCTAGCCCTCCCATCCCCCTCCAAAAACACTTAAAGTTAAATGGTTGAGCCCTTATCATGGATAAAAAAATACTTATACTAACAATTGTTTGATGTTGTTTCCCACACACCGGTCTTTCTGCAACTTTTTTCATTATATAAATGTATAAAGATGCAAACCTTAACATCTCCTTTCCCTAATCGATAAACATTTTTTTCTTGATAACTTTTTCAACACTTACATAAAACTCATAAACCTGCTCGTGGTCGAATGTGTCTGTGTTATTGACAATGATGAAACCATTTTCATCTACCCTGAAGGCATCTGTATTTTCTGCTACGTATTCTTCATCCTGCAAATGAAATTTCAGTGAATACATTAATTAAAATTTACAACCAGATAACTGTTTTTGTCAAAAAACACTGTCAAACATCTAAACATACTATCCACACTGATCTGTGTCCATACTTGTTAGAAATTAAAATAAAATAAATTGCTAGCGTTTGGTTTGTTCAAAACATCAATGATCTTATTTTTTGTTCGATGATTTTAATTTTTTTATAAATAGTTTCAAAGCTACCCAAGCCTAATTTTCAAAAGTCTTCTTTTATCCATGGATGCTTGTTTTTTAACCGTTTACCTCTGTAAATACCGTTTAGTACACTCTTTTAAAGTTTCATTTAAATATTTGGGGCTTTAATTGGTAAGTTTTCCTTTATTTTTGTCAGTTCTGATATTGAACTGTATATAAACTCTCCAATGTTGTTTTAATAATTAGCGTTAGTGGTACCATTTCTATAATAGATTTCCGAAGCCAAAATCTTGATGGCGTTCGTGTTGCTTTAGTTAATAAAAAATAAAATAGAGTAAACAATTGAATAATTAAACGAATAAATAAATTGATGAATAAGTTAATAAATAAAAAAAAAAAAAGAATATAAATTTTTTTTTTTTTTATATAAAACATAAAATAAAAAAATATATATATAAAAATAAATAATAAATAAACACGGAGCCACCAAACGTAGGCACAGGAGGAAAGCTAGGCAAAGCAAACAGCAGTGAGCAGCAGCAACGTTGTCCTGGTACACCAGCAGCCAAGTAAAGAGCGGATTATTTTGATATGCCAAATTGTGTATGTTAATTAATTTGCCAAATATTTTGTATACCCGAAATATGCCCAAATTTGTGTATGTGAGTTTTGCAAAAATAATAACTAAGATTGCCCAACAAGATTGATAACAAATTAAAATCAACATAAGAAAAAATACATGCCCTGTAAAGTATCCTGATCGAACTATTACTTGTAGGTACATTGAATTTCACAACCTCTCCGTCTTTTAAAAACTAATGACAAAATAATCTCTTATTACCAATTATTGAATATGTTAAATAAAAAAAAAACATATTAAGAAAAAGACTTAATATATAAATTGATAAATTATATTTTATTAATTTGAAACATAAAAGTTAAGCTGTCCCAAGTCAGGAGCTTCTGGCATTTGTTAGTCTTGTATGTTTTTTTTTTTAAATTTTAGTTCATTTATATGTTTTGGAGTTTAGTGTGACGTCCATTTTCACTGAACTAGTGCACAATTTTATTTAGGGACCAACTGAGAACTACCTCCGAGTGCGGGATTTTCTCGCTGCGTTGAAGATCCCTTGATGGCCTTCGGCTGCTGTCTGCTCTTTAATTTGGTCGGGTTGTTGTCTCTTTGATATATTCCCCATTTTCATTCTCAATTTTACATCTTATTTAAACACTAAACCTACCCCTGTAAAATTTCCGGATCGAACTATTACTTGTAGGTATTTTACAACCTCTCCGTCCTCTAAGAATTGATGACCTTCGATTGGTTTAACAAGAACTTTCGATCCCTCTTTAATTTCAGAATCAACATAGCCTTCAATTGCATTTCCTGCATTGTCAAGGTCAAATGGATAGTCAGTTTTGTGGAGCTTGTGATCTGAAAAAAGTATTTATATATCAAATTAAAACTCACTACTGTATCATTTCATATTTTTAAACGATATTGTTTATCCATTACCATGAAAACAGTTGATATATACAACTTCAGTTACATGTAAATGAATTACCTATCATGTTTGCTACACATATATATATATATTAAAAGAAAAGATTTTGTTTTCACTTTCCGGTCATAATAAGGCCAATACTTGATACATGTAGTCAACAACACTGCCTCTTTAGTACTACTAAATGTGTGAATATTTTGTTGGTAGTTGATAAGAAATTTTTATTAACTTTTGGTAAAACTTGGTAATATTTTAATGTGTTTTGTCAGATAACAGAAGCAAGACATCTAAAGTCATTTTTTAAAAGACCACAAGATTAATCAAAGTTAATTATTTTATGTCGACTTCTTTTTTGTAAAATATACAGTGTAACTACATGTATACCGAAGCTCTCGAAACGATATTGTTTATTCATTGAACATACAAACGTATAGAAAACGCATATCAATCAACCAACCATTTATTAATTTTTTAAGTGTTTTTTTTTATACTACATTTATATGGATGAATGATGCCTCGGGCAATATTTCATTGCACGAACAAGTAAGTTCAATATTACATAATTTTAGGGGCAACGTTCCTCGAAATTTGTGCAATAAAATAATATTATAGTATTCCTACAACATTGTGTTGGTGACAACTCTAATGCGCAACGAAATATCAATTTCAGCCATCTTTTAATCGCTCGTTTGCATTCGTACAAATATTGTTTTACTCCAGACCGGTCGAGTACGGACCAGACTTTACGGGTAAACGCACAGGCAGATTCCAGCCCATCCCCCTTTTGTTGAAAAAATGTGTTGATTATATAGAGAATCACAGGAGCACGACTGGACCGGGTCCCCTCCTAGGGTAGTCAACCCCCCGGCCCCCCTTTATGATAGATACTAGATAGATAATTGATAAGTTTTATTTTCCAAATTAGGTCTCCAGGGGGGCATATACACATAAGATACATATAATTGATACAACATACAGTATTTTACATGACGTTCATATAATCATGGAAGTAATATTATTTAACTATTGAAATAAAGTCATACAGGCTATTTTATATGTTAAAAAAAAGTATTTAAGAGTTGCTACTCCTGCAAAATTTGTTCACTTAGTTTTATAATATTATGAACATTTCTGGATCCGCAACATTTCTGTACTGTTCATGTATATACATATGTCATATTTGATTCTTTATATTGTATCATAACCAAAGGTATACGTTTAGTTCTATAGAAATGCTCTAAGAAAGGGAATTCATTTCACTAGTTTTATTCAATAACTATCAATGTAAATGTACTACATGTACTACCTAGCTGTCAAAATCAAATTAATAAAATACATGTATTAATAGCAGACTACATCCGGGTTCTCAATGAAGGAGGAAAAGTATGTTTACATGTCATTTTTTCCCACAAGTACAAATGCATGTTTTAGAACTGTATTTATAATATACACCCGGCTATTCATATACATGTAATGTGAAAATCCTGAAATGTATCATTTCTGTTTATTGCTATTATTAGGCACGAAAAAATCCATCTACACGATTTAAATTTGTATAAGAGGATTTAAAATTTCTATTAACTTTTCATTTTGGAAAATTAGATTTAAGGAAAAATGATTTGAATGCACTTTTTGAAAGTGTTATTTTCATTTTTGTTTGAATAAGTAGCGTGACGGTGATGCATATCCAATCAGAACCAGACTATAAAATTCCTTATAGTAAACACATTATATTGGTTTGTATGAAACATCTCAACCCCTGGTCATTGACACAATATCAGTCTTCTTCTACGCAATTCGTTTCATTCTCTCTCTCTCTCTCCATCTTTTTCTGAGTTATTTACTTTATCTTTAACATTTTCATTTCACATACAGATCAAACAAGGCACATATATATTGACTATATTTAGATATACTGTTCCTGGATCAAACTGAGACAAATAAGAAAAACGAAGTGAGAAATGCTAGCTCGAAAATAAATGGAAAAAAATTTAAAGCAAGATATATAACGTTTGGTATAAAAATGTCGAATTATTAACATAAGTTCAAATACTGCTAAATTTATAATGTATTTATGTTTTACGTCAAATATTGAAACTTACCACAGGAACATTGAGATACCAACAAGATGACGAGAGAAAGACAGCAGAAATTCAATGTAGTTGGTCTGACCATTTCTATTACAGTTTTAACCGTCTAAAAAAGATTATATAAATTGTACATGTATATACAGTTGATTTTATATACTTTTGAACAATGATGCTTATCTAAATAGAACAGTCACTCTAATTTAGTCATCTTGTGTAAGCACAGACTTGCCAAGTATATATTTATAGCACAATGAATATATATTTATATCACAATGCATTTAACAGACACGTGAAGTTTACTGCTGGAAAGTCAACGGACATAAAATTTATACGAAGATCAAACATTTTAACACGAGTTAATGAGTCTTTTCACTGATTAAAAGACAAATCAGGAAATAAACGTTGGCATTTAAATAGCAAGTTGTCGAATAGACATGTGATATCTAAGTTATAAATTCATCATAGGTTAATGTGAGTCTATAAATATTGTTAAAAATAGAAATGGTAGAATGCTCAAGATTTAATTGTAATTAATAACATATGTACTTAAGTTAAACCAGGTTATGACTTAGAAAAAGCTTTATTTGATTTTAAAAAGCAGTCATCAGCGAGACTGGGTACATTCCCTGTTCTACATTTGGACTTCAAATTAGCGAGTCTGGGTACATTCCCTCTTCTAACTTTGGGACTTCAAATTAGCGAGACTTGGTACATTCCCTCTTCTAACTTTTGGACTTCCCATGTACCTGGAATGCCTCATTAAAGGTAACTTTTTGATTTATCGTTTGATTTTTCTGATGCTTGCTTTGTGAACGTATATTTCTTCCGCCTAACAGAAGTTCCAATGGAAACTTTGTTATAAACATTGTCATAATATCTATTCCTGTTGGAACAAATATTCTATACAATTTATTCCGTTAGGAACATATACTGTAATATTTATTCCTATGGAAATAATATTCCAGAATATATTTTCCTTTCTGAACTTATGTTATGAAGGAACTTCTATTCCGTGAAAGCTTAAGGTGGTACCTACATGTAACACTACAGGGAGATAACTCTGTAAAATCAGCTAAACGTTTTAATTATGTTGTGTTGTTATGTGAATATTAAGCTTCTCAGTGATCAAAATTAAAGTTTGTCAAACTGCTATATGACCAGTATTATTTTTCTGATAAAATGGTTGGTTCAAATTGTTTTGAAATTTTTATATTTTTGTCAAAGGGTCAAAGTTAATACTTTGTCAAAATTTTATGAAAATTAAACGAGCCAAATAAATTTTCGTGAAGGTGTTGGGTACCACCTTAACATCCAATGGTAATTATTTCATGCACATCCAAGGCGGGAACACATTAAAAATAAATATACAATAGAAAGATTCTACAATGAAGGCAGGGACATTTGAACTGTCATCAGGTCTGTGATATTGGGCATTTCAGCCTTGTAAAAGGCCACCGTAGTACACTCAAGGAGTTGTTTCAAGGGTTGTATGACATAGAAAGAGCGTGTTACTCTCGAGCTCTATAGCAGGTATTGGATTTAACGACCCTATTCCGACTGGACGTTGCTGTGTATGTATACCTCCCGCAAGGTCACACGGATGCCCCACATTAGCAAAAATTTTAATGCATTATTATGAACAAATAATGTTGTTTCAAACCATAAAAAAAACCAAAATGATTGTAATTTTAAAAATAATGCACATTCATCATCACTGGAATCTTTTTTTACCAGCAACACTTTATTTTGATCATAATCTAGAGTTGCTCCACTGTAATGTAGTTTTTAAAATTTGCATTTTCAAGTATGCATCATAGTTTCAATCGAGTCTTAAATATTAGTAGCACAAAAAAAAGATCGCCGCTATATAGCCTTTTTGTACTGATTCAAACAAGGCAAACACCAATAAATCTATCAATCGCAATATTGATAAATAAAAGTATTGAAATGTAGTATGATTGCAAATAAGACATATATCCACCACCGGCGGCCTAAATACGAGGATGTTTATGCTATAAGGAACTGTATGGCCTTTAACATGTACATATTTTTTTTCGTAAATCTATACATCTAAAATAGTTTATGGCTTGTTTTGACATTGAACTTCTTGAAAATTAAAAGCATTAAGCATAATTAAAAAAACTTTCACAACAAACTAAACAAATAGACAGACAATTGACCAAATGGACGTTTAAACAGCATTGCATGGACATCACGTAGTAAATATTGGTGCAGGGAGAGAATGAGGTGGGATGGGATCGGATTAAAGTGCGTACACTCCTTTTCTGTCTATCTTGAGACATGCATACAACAAACACTTACAAATCGCAGAGCTATTAAAAAGCATAGAGAATTGTCAAAATCTCGTTTAATTTTCACTAGATCGAAATAAAATTAAAAAATAAATAAATATAGGCAAACATATGTATCCAAAAACAATGAAAAAAAGAGACACATTCATTTGTAATACGCTTTCTCTTAACAAACAGGTAGCCGATAGTTACATTTATACATGTATACATTGAACATACATGTACTATGCGATTGATGAAGGCTTAAGTTAAGATTATTACAAAAATGCAAAGTATATACCCAAAACAATCGAGAATTTTACACGCAGCGCATCTTGTTATAATAACGTTCTTTACGATCATCATGTAAAATTAACCATGCTTGTTTATGAATCCCAAACTTAGATTTCATAAATGTGCATTGTATTGCTTTCTATGGTATTATTTCTTTAAATAAATATTGTTTCAACTACATGTAACAAACTTTCGAGTTTTGATACAACATTAGATACTGAAGAAAAGCAAAAAAGATATTACAAGATAACTTACCAATTATGTTTTCTATAAATTCTTATATTCCTCGAAACGATATTAATAAATTCCAGACGCATTCAATTATATTTTCTTTTTTTCTATCATTTGCCGTTAGTATATTCTATAAGTTTTATTTTCTACGTAAATGTTTAGCACGAGGTAGGAAATGTTTAGAACCAAGACTGAATCATACACAGTTCAGACGTGTCCTCCGGGTGTTATACTCTTGTCAATTATATAAATTAGAAACTACCGGAAACAACCCGTAACAACCCGGAACATGCAGCACTAAATGTACATGAATATTATCGAACCTTTAAACGCTTTTATATCAAGTTACGGTAGAAGTTTCATTTTTATTTAGAAACGGGGGATGAGTTGGCAAACCTATCTCTCAAGTTTGTCCTACGTATGTTTGTGTATGATAATTTCATTCATTTACATCTACGCATTTCATAAGTTATTTTACTTAATTTAGGAAGATTATATTTTAAGTAAATTTGATTATAAGATATTGCAGTATCAGTATAGCTCATACGATACTCCATCATGGTACCTTTCTTTATTGTGTCCTAAATCTGGATCCAACGGTATTTCTAACATATATATTTCTGTCTAAATGTAGGACATATAGGAATAATTGATTGGTTCTTTTTTTTTCTGTAGCATTTGTTTCAAAATTACACCAAAAACAGAAACCCGATGATTTAGGGACAACATAAAAAAAATCAATGAAGGATAAAAACAACTTAATTCACAATTGCTGCAAGTTTTGTTTAATTGACATCGACTATATATATATCCTTATTGGTCAATCAATTTTCCCAAAATTCAGTAACGAGGGGGGGGGGGTAGGAAAAGGGGGGGGGGCAGTGAAAAAACTATATGAATTAAGTTTTTTTTTATCCTACATTGAACTTTTGATGTCGTTCCTTAGCCATGGCGTTGTCAGTTTATTTTCGATCTATGAGTTTGACTGTCCCTCTGGTATCTTTTGCCCCTCTTGTATACCTAGGGTAATTTGTTCATCAAAATCAAACCAACATTATAATAACATAGGAATCTCAATCTAATAAAATTAAAGATTCACTATAATATCTTAACTATTGAAATTCAAAAATATAAAGTTGAAGTAAATACTTTAAAAAAATGTTTTACTTTTATTTTTGGATCACGCTTAGCCTATAAGAGTCTTTGTGTGTGTGCAAATATTCGGAGTATATTCTTTTTCACGGCAATTAAATACTGTTTTATTGAATGGCTATACACATGCCTATGGCATACTGCGGTTCTCTCCGGGCACCCCAGCTTTCTCCAACCAAGTCAAAGTGGCATTAAACATCAACACTTAAATAAGTAATTAATATATAAACATGCAGCAAGTATAAAGCAGATTGCAAATACGGTTTAGATCTGAAATTTCCTCATAAATTTTAAAAGCAAAAAATTAGGCATGTAAGACATTTATTTTCAGAACCATGGTCTTAAGCGTCTTTTCGGTTCATTTTTGTTTGTATATTTTCGAAAAAAAATCTAAACACTATGGTAAGTTTACTCTCATTGGATACTTTTCTACTTTAAAAATATAATTATAACTATATATCTTATTAATATTTTCGTACATTCTCGTAACGCTATTCAGAGCAACATGTTTGCAAAACTTGTTATTTGCAAAGAAAAATTATTAAATAAATATAAGTAAATAAATTTAAAAAAAACGAATAAGATTAATAACTTACATGTACATTCAATAACATGATAATTGAAAAGGAGATGATATCTTTTATATTTTATAGCGGTTTTATATTGAGTATGAAATCAGTTGGCCGTGAAATGTCAATTTTGTACAAAATCCAATAATATAGCAGGGAACACTATCATGCTTCGTGTTTTCTTATTGTTTACTAGATGCTTTGAGTACCTTCCGTATATTGTTCAAGGAGACACTAAGATTAAGGTAGTAATTAGAGTAAATGAAAAATGCCAACATAATTTTCGATCGTTTCCGTAAGATGTCCCACAGAAATCGGAAATACATACCACAAATCAGCGTATTATTTGTCAATAAGTGTAAAATGTGTTGGGATGTCTCGTTAACATGACGCCTAGGGGTTAATGTAACATTAAATTTGTAATAGTAATACTTATATTGTTATTATATTAGTACAATGATTAGGAGGAAGGAACTTGTTCAACGTTTATGAATGAAATAGTAAATATTTACTTGTACTATATCAGTAGCTATAATTTGTATGTAGCTAGACATAATTATCATAAGTACACTAAACTGCATTTATTTGGGAGGTATCTTTTGTGGTGATCTAACAGGATATTGATAAGTCACAAATGATACTTTCCTTTACATTTAACACGTTACATGTACATGCATTTGAATCAAATAAATAGATTAAGAAATGAACAAAATATATCGATTTCGCCGGGATCAGCCACCCCTTCAAGAGGATATGAGATCATATTCGGTTCGTGTTGTTCTGTTTTTGGTTATCTACGTTGCGATTTGTGTATAAACCTTAAAGTTTGTTTGACTTTTGGTAATTTTACGATTTATTTTGGTCATGGCTTAAGTTTGAATGTCCGTTTAATATCGTCCGTCTCTTTTTCCTTGTATTGATAGTCTTACTATTATTATTACTTAATGTATCACTATTTTGGTAGGAAGGAATGGGGATTCTCGTTTATGATTGAATTTATAAGTGTTTACTTTTCCTCATAACATTAATACTAAAAAATCTATAAATATCAATTATAATATTATACACCTGCATTTAATGCATTTATTATCGAACAGGATATTGCTAGCTCATACATGATCCTTTTCTTTACTCTTCCATGTGACTGTATGAATTCTTATTATAAAAATACTATAATAATATAATTATAATAACATAATCTAACAGTAACGCCCAAAAGACTATTTAGACTAAGTGTAAACATGAAATGTTGACTTTTTCGTTCCATAGAGTACAAGTTAATCAGACGCAAGTTATTTCTTTTTAAGAATAGTACAATTTCATTACACGACGACCTGGACAGGTATGTGTCAATAAAGTTAGAAGTTGGATTGAATTGCTGTCACAAAGACATGTTTGAATTTTAATGTGCATATTGTTATGCGTTTACTTTTTTACATTGGCTAGAGGTATAGGGGGAGGGTTGAGATCTCATAAACATGTTTAACCCCGCCGCAATTTTGCGCCTGTCCCAAGTCAGGAGCCTCTGGCCTTTGTTAGTCTTGTATGATTTTTAATTTTAATTTCTTGTGTATAATTCGGAGTTTAGTATGACGTCCATTATCATTGTACTAGTATATATATTTTTAGGGGCCAGCTGAAGGACACCTACGGGTGCGGGAATTCTCGCTACATTGAAGACCCATTGGTGGCCTTCGGCTGTTGTCTGCTCTATGGTCGGGTTGTTGTCGCTTTGACACATTCCCCATTTCCTTTCTCAATTTTATTCCTAATAATATCATTGTTTAAAGTTCTACGATTGTTACAAGAAATTGAAAGTAATGTTCTTATCATAAGATTGTTCTCGTTGGCGCCTTTCCGTCTTAAAAACACACAAGAAGGTTTGATAATAACTAGGACGAATATACATACACCACACGTTCGTTGGAATATATAAATAAAATATACATAGTGTAATATGAAAATATAGTGCGGTTTCTTAATTAAATATGTACTTTATGATTAGGATATTTGATTATTTAAAAATCCACCCTCACCTCTAGTCACATTGGAATGTATATTAAGTTTAAATGTCAACAAGACTGTCCTACCTGTTAATCAATTAATTTTAAAAGATTCATCTACGAATTTACAGGTACATGTGTATTGAACAAAATTGAAAGAGGTAGATGTGTTATGATAGCCAGCGAGACAACTCTGCACCCGAAACCAAACGACATAGAAGTTAGCAACTACAGGCCACCGTACGACCTTCGACAATGAGCAAACTTCATAATGAATAGTAAGATACATGCATAAAAGGTCTTGAAGAGACAAATGTAAAACAATTCAAACGAGAAAACCATGGTCCTGATTTATTGCAATGCAGCAATTTTACATACTTTATGCCTTTTCGAATTAAATATTCATTTCTTTTACCCTTAACATTACACATGGCCATAAATTAATCATAGCGTCATAGTTATTGCTGCCGTTACTAAAATAAGCACAGAAGAATAAATATTTAGTTACAGTTTTTGTCTTGAATATTAAGCAGATTTGTTCTAGATAAAGTCGTGGAATAAATTAAAGATCCCATTGAAACAGAAATACTGCCACGGTCCCGATTCTGAACAGACAATTTCAAAACTTTCCGTTTGAGTGACAACCACTTGAATTCGAAATACTATTAACAGTATTAGGTAGAATGGTCCAAGTCATTCCCTGGAGATGTTGTTGTGGTTAATAATGGTAATGCACTCGTGTCTTACATAGTGTGATCACTGGATTTCAAATGTTTAATTCTAAAGTCATAGTCGCTACAATTGCCATTCATGCGTTTATGAAATAACTGTATTTTTTTTTAGAGTCGACTATATATACATTATGGGGGTTATGGTTGGAGAAATTATAGTGACCTATAATAATTATTGCTTCTTACCACTTCATTTTAGCTTGTGTGAATAGTTATTTCATTTGTAATTAAACCGTATCTCTTATTCTTTTATAAAAGTTTTTTTAAGTTATCTTTTATAAAAGTTTTTTTAAGTTATCTTTTATAAAAGTTTTTTTAAGTTATATAAAATTTTATATAACTTAAAAAAACTTTTATAAAAGAATAAGAGATACGGTTTAATTACAAATGAAATAACTATTCACACAAGCTAAAATGAAGTGGTAAGAAGCAATAATTATTATAGGTCACTATAATTTCCCCAACCATAACTCCCAAATAGAAATAAGAAAATGTGGTATAAATGCCAATTAGTCAACTCTACATCAAAGCCACAATAAGTAGAGAGTAAACCATTACAGGTCAAAGTATGGCCTTCGATATGGAACATTGAATGAAACTGAAAGTTATAAAGGTCCTAAAATAACTAGTGTAAAACAAGTCTACAAAAAAAAACAACGCTTTTAAAAGGTAGGTTACAGTGTTGCTGCTATATTCACGAATTTATGATTCAGCAGTTTTGTAAAATATAATTTGACGGTGAGTCTGTTTTAAATGGGAATTAAGGGAGAGATAGCCCTGTCAGACTATGACTATAAATAAAATTGAGAATTGAAATAAGGCATGCTTCAAAGAGACATCAAACCGAACTAAGAGCAGAAAATAGCCAAAGGCCACCAATGGGTCGTCGACACAACGAGGAAAATTCCGCACCCGGAGTCGGGCTTTAGCTGATTCCTATGCAAAAATGTGAATTCTAATATGACGTCCCTATTACGCTTTGTAAACAAAGCCGTGTTCTAATGAGCACATGCGCACGAACCTACTGTGTATATTAACGTTATTTCCATCGTTAACCTAAAATATATATATTTAAGCAGCTATCATAAACTTTTATTATATATTATAAAACAACATATATTTACCCTGCTCGTAGTTTTTAAACTTATCAAATATGAAATGTAATGTACAGACTCCTCGGGGAGGAAACGGGAAAAGCCAAACATTTTTACGGTATTCTCGTACGCTTCGACCTATAAAAATACTGTATTTGTCCTATTAGAATCGAAATAATTCCTTCGTGTCATGCTCTATGCATATTTTAACATGGGTAGGCATTATATTTGACCACATTTTACACCTCGCTAACGCTCAGTGTAAAATATCGACAAATATAATGCCTGCCCATGTTAAAATGAGCATAGAACATGACATGAAGGAATTATTTCTTAACTAGTTCAGTGAAAATAGATATCATCAAGGTCTTCTAAACTTTTTTCATTTAGCAGAGTCCATTTTCTACAGCCAAAAGGTTTTAAAGATAGTAAGGTGGGTGACTAGTGGAGCATTTTTTATATAATCTGTGATGTTAAACGTCCAAGGTCCCAATTATTTTAAATAATAAACTGTGGCAGATTATCAAGCGTTTGGTGGTAGGTCAGGACACATGCAGCTGATTTTATCAATGGTATGCCTCGCCTACAATAGTATTGAATAATAAGATGTTTAATGTATGTGTGCCGTCTATTCTCTATAGTTAAGACTAAATTTTGGGTTCGAGGTGTAAAGTTAACCGCGAAGTTGTGTTTACGTCATCTTGAATCTTAGTGCACAAATTCATGTTTTAAATTAAATACAAATTTGTATACAGATATCTTTGTTGCATAATCGGGGTTAAGCTGTGGTTAAATATGGTTGGTTTTTTGTTAAAGTTACTAGTATCTTACTTAGAAATCATGATTCATTGCATATACTACACGAGCGACGACTTTTTATTTCTCTTAAATTCAAACCACATTTGACCCAACTGATCACTATCATGTTATAATACATGGTAAGCATCCTTGAAGATTACCAGAGCAGAAATCATCTTCCTGTTTCAATATTAAAACTTCAAACTGAAGAACTTATGACTACTGCCAATGAAAGCACTTCAATTATAAACACTTATTTGCATATTTGATAAAAAATTTACCATGCAACTGAGAGATGAATTATGAGTGCATGCAAACAGTACTAGCAGTTAAAGGAAATGATTTTATTTAAAATCAACAAAACACTCTGTGGTAAACCAAAAATATTTAAATGAATAGCGATAACACATTTTTTATAATGTTCTAAATAGGAAACCTGCACTTTATATATTATGACTGGCTTGTTTATATCTAATCAATATATACGCTGGTATTATTGGTAGCTTTATTATCATATGCATATTTGATTATAATTTGTTAATGAAAAAATATAAGTTTTAGGTTCTGCTATACATTGTAATCTTCCTTTCTGAGAAATGGACTGACGAACATGTTTTTCACTACAACTTCACTTAGATTTTATTTAATCTTTGTTTGATTATAAACTTTACGAAAATGAAGACTGCCTTTGTATTTCATTTTTGGAACTGCGATGCATTGTTCTCGTATTTTTCCCGCTCCGAACTAACCCGAATAATGTCAGTCGTTATATTCCGCCGATCTCCGTCTAATCTCCGATTGCCTCGATAGGCAAAAGGCCGCTAGAGGCGTAGAATTATTCGAGTAAGCTCCTAACAGAAGTTTCCCTGGAAACATTGTTATTAACAATGCTAGTATATCAGTTCCCTTAACTCCGTTTAAACGTATAAAGTACTTATTTCTTCCAGTTTGAAAAAAAAATATGTCATGATATTTGTTCCATTTGGAACTAATACTCTAACACATTATCATGCGCTTTTTGAGAAACAACATATTAAATTCCGACATCTATTACCATTTTATCACTCATTTGTCTGCAGGAGATATAATCCTAGATACTGTGGATTCATTTATTTTCGTGGGTACCAATTTTCGTGGATTGAGGAAAACTTGCATTTTCGTGGATATATAATTTCGTGGTTTTGGCAAAGTCTGCGTATATTCGTTTAGGAAATTTGTAATTGGTTGAAATTTTAAATTAGTGGTTCCCGTGAACACACGAAGTCCACGAAAATTGGTATGCAACGAATAATAATGATTTCACAGTATACTGCAATATTGTAAGGAGGTCCAAATTATGTTTTTAATCTGACATACTACCTAATTTCAATTTAACTTTTCTCTATAATGAATTATTATAAACCTTGCACACAAAGTATGATTCAAATATTTGAGCCAATTTCAAGCTACTTTTGAAATCGTATTACTTTACAAAAATTCGAGGATACCCGTCTACTTTCGTTTTTAATATACCTCTCATGCAAATCATGTTATAGACTTTTTGTCTTAATTATGGTTCAATATTGTGTTTCTCTTTCGACTATATTTTGAACAGATAGGACATGTAGGTGGGCCTTGGTGGGGTATTCAGTTTGGAAAATATAATAAAAAATAAAATAAAACAATAATTGGTTCTGAAATATAAAGAATAGAGAGTATGGGTCGTAATAAATCTTGAAAAAAAGTTCTAGTTAAAAAGTAACGAAATGAAAGGCCCCTTATATATAGATCATCATTTGATGTAATTTCTTTTGGATAAATCTCTCGAAATATCATTCAAGATAATCGAAGGTGATATATGATACACACTATCTAATTAAAGTACAAGGAATAACGTAAAGTTGTATAATTCACACCTTTTAAACATATAAACATCACGATGTAAGATTTAGGTGTGTTTTTTACTGACGGTGTTATATTATTTTATCGTGTAAAAACATTTATGCATTTTTAGAAGTATTTATTGTACCCTTTTAAAAGTAAAACGGATGTAAACACATGGGTTAAATACACTAGTAAATTATTATAACTCTATCCGTCCAATAAATAATTGCAAAAAAAAGGAAAAATAAAAAAACTAACTAATATCCATTCTGACATATAGTACATTTTGATATATATTTTTGTAGAGTAATACGCTAAGAGGTTAAAGTTTAAACCTGGATTTACTTAGGAGGAGTCCTAATTTCTACTAACTTGTGTTTTGGAGTGTTTTACCTATTGACATCTATAATATATTATGGCTCATTAACAAATCACCGTACATAATCAATCATTTTATCATAATTGTGTACACTTTTAGTGTCTAGAGTCAATAATAAGAGCGTTGCACTTTATAAATGCATGTTCAGAAATGACTAAATATTTCACTCGAAAATACCAATCTAACAATCTGTTTTGATTGTTGCGATGATGACTGTTGTCCAATTCAGCTAAATCTCGTGATATCATTTAAATAGACTTGTAAAGAAAACGAGACCAAATCGACCTTTTTACCTATTTCAGTGTCAAAAGTCAATCTTATTTAAAAAGCGTTGCACTTTAAGAAAATACATAATTATCAAAAAATGAATCAACATGTTTCTAGAACAACAATAATTTGTTTTGATAGTTTGGATGATATTGTCGGCGCGTGAAATAATAATGACTAACTAAAAGGAGCCCAAATTTGGCTATGACCTGTACATGAGTACATGTATCCCTGTTTATAATTTAAACAAAGTATAAACAAACATCATGATAAAGGAATATCAACATGAAAGTAACATACACATCGTCATAGGACCAAAATAAATCGTCACTCACAAGTGTTGGTTATATGTGTAATAATATTGAGAATGTAAACGGGGAATGTGCCGAAGACACAATAACATGATGAAATTGCACAAAACGGCTCGATGCCATGAATGGGGCCTCAACACACCTTGAGGCGGGCTTCAGCTGGCCCCTAAACAAAAATGTGTTGCCTCGTCCAGAGGTTCATTTAATTCTAATTGAATTCGAATCGAATTCGAAAGCGATAAGCGAATTCGATTCGCATTCCATTCGAATTCAATTCGAGTTAAATGTCCGTGTGAACGAGGCATTAGTTTAGTTCAGCAACACGGACGTCACTCACACGGACATTTAATTCGAATCGAATGCGAATCGAATTCGGAAATCGCGTTCACACACTCTTCTTTTTTAATTCGAATTGATTCGAATTGGCTAATTTGATTTATCTAATTCGCATTAGAAATACGCTATTGTGAATACGAATTAAAAGTTAACGTCGTTTGGACAATAAAGCGAATTTGACGCGCATTGTAATTCGAATTAAAATTGACGTTAGGACGTAAAACGTTTCGAATGCGAATTAAACTAATTCGAATTAGTTTATGCGAATCGAATTCGAAATACGTGTGAACTCAGCATAAACTTGAATCCATTTAAATGTAGCAAAATTGAAAAAAAAAACCAGCCGTACAGTGACCTATAGTTGTTAATTTCTGAGTCATTTTGGTCTCTTGGGGAGAGTTGTCTCATTGGCAATCATGTTACATCTTTTATATATATATATAATACTAAAAAGCCCATAGTCTCCTGACTTACATGTATGACAGATGGAATAAATGCGACGGATTTAAACATGTTTTGTGAGATCTTAACACTCCCCTTAACCTGGGGTTCGTGTTGTTTATTCTTTAGTTTTCTATGTTGTGTCATGTGTACTATTGTTTTTCTGTTTGTCTTTTTCATTTTTAGCCATGGCGTTGTCAGTTTGTTTTAGATTGATGAGTTTGACTGTCCCTTTGGTATCTTTCGTCCCTCTTTTAGCCAATGTAAAATTAACAAATGACCATCAATACGTATATGTAAATCTTTGATATTGAAAAAAGAAAGAAAAAACTTCTATTGAAAGACGCAGAATTGTTCTTAGTATAATTTTGTTTATTCAAAATGTCTGGTCGGGTGTTTTGGGTGTCTCTTGATGTGAACATGTATAACACTATTTCACAGTTTAATTTTGATCACAACATAAACAATTCCCCTAAAAATAAGCTGAACAAAACCCTACTTTTGTCGGCAATAAGTTGACGAAATCCTCAAATCCCACTAGAAATGACCACCCAATAAATTTTATGAAGAAACACGTTTTGTATGAAATATATAGGAAACAGTTATAATTATGTGACAAATACTTGTAACTGCGCACTGTATTGAAGAACGTACAAATGTACGTGCTAGGTATAATTAGATGTCCAGTCTACTAGCGATTTTCCTTTAAACGCGAATTCAGTGTATGTGTACATAAGATATATAAACAGAAGATGTGGTTAGATTGGCCTACTTACTATCGCATGCCCTTATACAGAAAATTTATTTCGAAATCAGGGCGAATTTGACGTTTGATTTTTAAATTGCAAAATCAATGTACGGTGTTTAGATAAAAAGACTGTACACAGTTTTCTCCTAGATTCCCAGGAATTCAACATTGACTGGTCTTTCAAAAGGTCAAGTGAATTGGTATACTTAACACTATTTTATTATAAACAATGAGATTTCTTAATCGTTTTAGATAAACGACCGACTAGTTTTGAAAAACTTCTATTTAAGTTTGTTTGATATCGAATTTTATACACTGTGTGACAGTTAAAATGGCTAATGATATACAGAAATAACAAGTTTCTGAGGAGGCAACACATGATTTGTTGTAAATAAACATGAGGATACAATTCATCATGTCCATTAAACACGAATTGTGTTGTTTTGGTTTCTCCAAGCGACCAGAACATACTTCATCTCAAATATAGTGAACAGCCCATTTGCATTAACCAACATTGTTCATCTTACACTAGCTCGCAGTCGTTATTTAATAGTTATCCCACGATGACGCGGTGTGTCAGTGTAAGATCACCCCGATGGCCGGAGGCCAGAGGGTGATCTAACACTGACACACCAAGTCCGAGTGGGATAACTATTTTACATCCCAGCTGTTTTAGATTAGACGAAAAACCATTTATAATTTATAAAATCTAGTTTAGAACGCCACACAACCATTATAATATACTTTATACAATACTGTATGATTTATACCCTTTTTGACCCCCGAACACGATGAGTAGATATCAAACAATGTCAACTCGCCCCATTGGCCAATCGGCCCAACCTATATCGCCACTTTATGAAACAAATCGTCCCACTTATAAAAATATCTTGCTTCCTTTAAGTATGTTAAATTACTGACAGTTTGTATCCAGTCGTCCTGGTGTAGTGGTTGTGTCGTGGCTTGATATGCTAAAGGTCTTGAGTTCGAATCCCAGAATATACACTGGATTTTTTCTACGTGAATTTTGATAGATAGTCTTTTCCGGATAATTGTATATTTAATTATAAGTTTTATAGTGGATTTGACATTCCCGCCAAAATGTTACAGAACAAAGGAAAGCATGCATAACAAAGAAACTCAAACTGGGGTGATCTGGTTGGGGTGATCCGGCTCAGATCACCCCTGTTAGAACAAAGGAGCTAGGATGTAAATCATTATATTTAATTTGAATTCTAATCAAGCAAACTTATCAGGTTGTTTATTGTAAGAATGACTAATAGATGTAATATCCTATGACCATGATTACTAGTATATAGTGGAACGTTGTATATCATTTTTTTTCTATTTTATATAGTTGATTAACTAATACTACTGGTAGATTTTAATCTGCAATACGCGGAGAGATTAGTAATTTCCGTTCAGTCGAGGACTAGAGACTATACAACGAAATACATTAACCTACTCAAAATATGTTAAACAGTACAAACAAATTAAAGAATCATAGTGGTATTATGCAAAATATACATGCAGCCTGCCAATTAAAAAAAGAACAGTCTTGGTGAACAGCGATGCAATGTTAACTACTAAAAATTAAATATCAATTTGCTATGAGACACAAAAATTAACCAGATAAGAAATAAAGAGAATATATATACTTGTTTATATTGCGGTCGACCTTCTGTCTGTTGATGATTTAGTATTTTTTTATTAAAATAAACGAGAGATATGGGTTAAAGCGACGGTTTTTTTTTCTAAAAAGATATTCTGATGCCCAATTTGATAGGGAACAAATATCCCGGTTAAGCAGATGCTAAAAAGAGTCCAGATTTTCCCTATGCAATATAGTGTTAAATATTGAGAAAAAAAATAGAAAAAAAATAGATCGATAGAGTTGAAACTATTGATCGCAAAAACACAGAGATAAACCAACTGGAAATTAAATGTTTGCTCCCTAATGGTCTGTGAGGGTTATAAAAACATTTTTGGTAACAAAAACTGGCACGGCATACTGTCATATATGTCCGCATGCATATTAGTCTGTCTGTACTATTGCAGAAACTTTGGAAAAAAATGGAAAACAACACGTTTAATAATTTATTGACAAAGTGATTATGATTTTTTAAATGCGATAATAGATCGAGTTACCTTACAGATCAACCATTGAACTTCCAAAAAAGGAGGGGGGTTGAGGTTATATGTGTGTGTCTGAGTCATATTTTTTGTTGTTGCACAAAGTTGGAACATTTTTTTTAGTTTTCCGACGCTGTCAATCAACTTTGTTTCATCAAAATTTAACATTTTAAGGTTTGAGGAAAATCTGAATTAAGAATATTTTTAACGTCATTTGCTTAAAACACAATATTTGTTTTTTGTTTTGTTTTGTTATCAATTTATTTTTAGGAAAAAAATCATCATACTGTCTCCCAACCCCCTTGAAATTAAATGGTCGTTCCCTAACAGTCATTGACATGAGACTCATTTTATACATTCGCATAAAAAAATCTGTTACAAGTGACCTTGCCAAAAATTGCATTAGAGATTTAAGAAACTAAAATATAACTGCTAAATGTTAGTAACTATAGCTGTACGAGCAGTGTCAAAAAGGCGGACAAAATTAACGGACGTGACGAGAAACTCATTTCGTACATGTATTGGTACAAATGTACGTACATTGGGTGAAATAGTAGTCGTAATTCCTTACCTTACTTTAAAGTTTGCGTCGCCTTTGCTTGTTTATTGAATACAAGTCAAAAACAGTGTTTTTATACTTACATTATAAGTGTAACATGAGGTTATCATTTAGAGGAAAATGTCAACAAATCTAGCTTGGTTTTTCAAAAATGTAAAGTTTATTGATGCACATGCATCGACTAGGTGTAACCAAACTGTAAATTCATTTCTTAATGTGGCGTATAAATATTCGCATACGCTTAAATCAGTAATTCGGTTTTCACACATATATATCTAGATTTCGCGCCTTTTTCTCTTGTCGAGAAAAAATTACTGATCAGTTCGACACGTATATTTTGCATTCACGATATGTAATTGCAGTTATATCTTTTTCTGATTGAACATTTTTATATTTGTAGAATTCCTTCCATTGTTCGGAGACCCAGAGACCACGATTTACATGATTTACATGACCAGAGTTGTCACAATTTATTTCTATTATTTATTAAACTGATCAGTACAATTTCTCATCCCAAATTGCTTTTTGTTTTATTTACGTATTATTAAGACAATTTTTATGTTCGTATGAGTATAGCGAAGAAGAACATAAAATAGTTATTCATATACAAGTAAAAAGGGGAAAGTAAGTAAATTGAAAAAAAATTGTGCATGTTGAAAGAAATTATATTACAAAATATTGTAAAGACTTTTGCGTTATCTTCTGAGATTATACTACAATGTTTAGATCATTTTAAGTAAGTCTGTGGCATGGTATAATTGGAAATGGCACAATTATAAAAAATGAATCAAACGACGTGGATATAACTCACTATTTTGCACTAGGTAAAAATCATATCTTATGATGAACGTCGTATGTATCCAATCCAAAACAAAAAAGAGCCCCTCTCCCCAAATTATAACGATATACATTGACTGCCATTTCTAAATAATAAAAAATTAATACAGAACTTTAACAAAGACGACGAAGGTGGTAGGAGCTTTAAATTTCCTTTTTGCGTAATTTCATATTACAATAGTAAAGGGCCAATTTCTCCGATATGTGTTTCACTGACAGGTTCAAACTTTATAAGTTGTCACATCCTATTGGAAATTGATTATAAGAGAAGCTCTAATACTGTAATTTTTACGAAAGTATAGGAAGGAAAAGCAAAAAGCAAATCAATATTCACAACAAAAACTCGTAAAATAAAGATACAACGTAACATCAGGAACATGAGAATAAGAAAACAAAAGGCGGAAACAATAACGAACCATTTACCCCGAAAACACTAAAAATATATGCATTTGCGTCAATTACCTGCACCAGCGAGTTTGCTGCTGCGAATGCATGCATGACTGTGGGTTTGTTAGATAGTATTCTTATATCATCCGAATCAGATGAATCCATCTTCTAACTTGCAGGGGTTTGTGTTATCATATTCTTGAATACTGAAAACATTGAAAATTGGCCTGTACTTGTACTACGTTGTTTTATTAATCTTTTTCCTGGACATTACGTGCTATCCGTTATAGCAAATATCTGTCAAAGATTTGGAGAAAACAAAAACCTGCCATGGATTAATAATTTGTTTGCCATTTGTATCACATTCACTATCGATAATGAATTTGCATAGATCTAGGAAACACCATACATTTAAGTCTTACACATATACTACGTCAGGGATTTATTAAATTCAAACCGTCTAGCTCGATAGTACCTTGACCCATCTTGTAGACCTTATTCTAGATTATGTAGTTAGATATTGCATTTAAAATTCAAACTAATAATATATTTTTAAATCGTTCTTGGCCTACATTTCATCCGAAAAGGCATTATGTCATAATTTCAAGTACATAACACATTTACAGGGACATTAGTTGTCAGTTCGACATGTTCACATGTTTGACTTAAATTCTCTTATTTGATTTATAACATACTAAAACGTATATCTAAATTACTATAAATCAAAATGTTTAAAAGTAACAATTAGCAATGCATGGACTCTTTATAGATCGCTATGCTATATCCACGTTTCGATTATTCAACATCAAGATGACCTCCGTAAAATCCTAAATGGCCATAGGACTTAATGTAGACATGAATATAAATATATATACACACCCACAAGCCAAAACTTTATTTAGTGGTCTCCTTTAAATTTATTATGTCATAAATTAAGAAAATATGCTGATCATTGTTTCACGTGTATAAAATGTTTAGTTTTTGACAAATTCATTCAACATAATAGCATTTCCCAGTGTCTAGTTGTTACCATTTTAATGGTGTCATTGTATTCATTTGCTTAACTGAACACGCAAAACACATGCGTAACCAATCTCCAGCTAAGGGTCAAACTTAAGGTCGCATGCATACGGATTCAAATGTTAAAAACTATTTACAAAGTGGGTCAATAATATGATAAATTTTATCTTAACTTAATTGCACTTGGAAATATGAACAAAATCTTATAGATTCAGTATATAAAAAGTAGAAGATGTGGTATGACTG
This sequence comes from Mytilus edulis, assembly GCF_963676685.1. Classification (NCBI taxonomy): domain Eukaryota; kingdom Metazoa; phylum Mollusca; class Bivalvia; order Mytilida; family Mytilidae; genus Mytilus; species Mytilus edulis. The sequence continues at coordinate 20,761,985 of NC_092356.1, read as the reverse complement.
TCAACAACATAACTTTTTAGGTCACATTATACAATAAGCTTTATCAATAAGAAAAACCGATACTGTATAGTCAGCTTTAAAAGGCCTCGACATAACAAAGAAAAAGTGCTTATCGAGCATAAAATTTCAATTTACATGTTAACATATCTGTGTTTTTTGTTTTGTGTTCATAAATATGAAAAAAGATGTGATAAGATTGCCAATGAGACAACTGTCCACAAGAGATCAAAATGACACAGACACTACCAACTATAGGTCACCGTACGGCCTTCAACAATGAGCAAAGCCCATACCGCATAGTCAGCTATAAAAAGCCCCGATATAACAATGTAAAACAATTCAAATGAGAAAACTAACGGCCTTATTTGTATATAAAAAAAAATGAACGAAAAACAAATATGTAGCTCATAAACAAACGACAACCACTAAATAACAGGCTCCTGACTTGGGACAGGCACATATATAAATAATCTGGCGGGGTTAAACATGTTAGCGGGGTCCCAACCCTTCCCCTAACCTAGGACAGTGGTATAACAGTACAACATAAGCACGAACTATAAAAATCAGTTGAAAAAGGCTTAACTCATCAGATGGACAAAAATACAAGTGGACGTGGCCAGGTACTTGTACATCCCGACAACAGAAAGACACTAGGAACAGATCTGAGAGTACTCGCAGTTATCTGAAAGCTAGTTCAAAGCCACTAACAACTAATAAAAACATCATGCATCTAAGATTTAACTATCAATCCGTACACATTCAACATCCAATGGATTTAGTGTTAGGACGTCATAAACAGTCTGAGAAAAACATGACCTTGTGCAATGCCAAGTTACAGGTATCGACAGATTGTAGATCTATGAATGTGTATATGCATATAACATACTAGTAATATTTAGTTTGCTTTTAATTTACCGATAACAAAATCAATATTTATACCAATAAAAACAATATTCAATGATCTTATTACAGTGTTGAGTTGGTAACCTTTTGGGATAAGTTTATTTAAAGGATAAAACATATCTTGTTTGTATATAGTGTTGATACTTTTAGCCGCGGTCTTTATTATTAACTGATTTTAGAAAGGTTAATATAAACATACAGACGGTTTACGTATTTTAACTTTATTGCTTCCATATGTGAACTTGTATCAGTACTCGGGGTTTAACATGCTTTTTGTCTTAACGTGATTATTTTTTATTATGTGTTCGTAGATCCATTTGTGTTTATTCTAGAGAATCTTAAGCTTAATGTGCTCCCTATACATTTGATCTCAAGTAATCTTGATGGTGGTTATCCAATAAATACGTATATTTTACACCGGAATATGTATATTACATATTGTCGATACTTTGGCTACGATGTCCCTATCCCTGGAGTTGTGGAATACTGTTAACTGTAGTTGAGTGGAGGGAGTAAGGTTGAGGTTTTCTCTGTGTAATCAAGTCGTGGTGGAAAGTTTGTAATCATGGGCGTACGACATTTGCACCGATTATGAAAAAAAAATAGATATTTCATTTCTGCCGATTTTTAAAATATAAAATATTTCATTTTGCGCCGATTTCATTCTTACATTTATAGCTAATGCAGCAGATTGCGAACCGGCGTATGGATTCATTTTCGAAATTATTTCAGTTCATTTTAGATATGAGAAAGAACATGACCCAACATATATGAATTATATTAAAATACTGGAATCTAAATGTCTTTTTGGATAAGTTTTTTGCTAATTTTCTCTCTAAGTAAATAAAGATGAAAAAGCCAATTTTAGACAAACACAAAAATCATTGCATTTTTTTATAACCAGGAAGATTTGGATAACTACCAATACATCAACTTCGGACAATATGTTTTAATAGCTATACAAAACAATTTGTCAATTCGTCTATCTAACCTCTTGTATTTCTCTGTCATCATTTAATTTTATTGCTACATGTAGTATGCAGGTTTGTAATGTTGGAAACCACCTTAACGATAACAAGTTAATCCGTCGGACATAAATCCTTTTTTTTTTATATAGATACTGTTTTAATAATATACTTTAGAATCTTATTTAGTAGGCAGACCTTGCTATTTAGGTTTAAAGTAATTGGCATTCTTTCCGATATTTTATCTGGAAAAACTACCTTTTGTATATACAATATACACCAGACGATGGACAGCTTCGAAAAAAATATAAATCAACTTTAGACAATATAGTTTATGTGCTATAGTGAACATTTATTAACCCGTCTATCTAATCTTTTACATTTCTATGTATGTTTGTCGTATTGGAAACCACCCTTGACTTTAATCCGTTTGGCATGAATCCTTTTCTATAGATACTTTTTTTATATACTTTAGAATGTTATTTAGTAGGCAGTTTATGTTTTAAAACTGCCAGGACCTTGTTATTCAAGTTTAAAGTAATTGGCATTCTTTTAGATATTCTATCTGGAAAAAGTACCGTTTTTATGTAACACAGAAGATGGACAAAAAAATTAAAAATCAACTTAAGACAATATGGTGTATGTGCTATGGTGACAATTTGTTATCCCGTCTATCTAATCTTTTACATTTCTTTTACAAGTTTGATTGTCGTAATGAAAACCACCTAGACGATTACAAGTTAATTCGTTTGGCATAAATCCTGTGCCTTTCTATAGATACTTTTTAATGTACTTTTGAATCTTATTTAGTAGTCAACTTATGTTTTAAAACTGTTACTGCCAGGACCTTACTATTCAAGTTGAAAGTCATTTTGGAACCGCCTTGAAAATTACGAGTTAATCCGTTGGACACTTCGGATCCTTTTCTTGATATGCTGTTTCGTATACTTTTGAGTCACAATTATGTTGTAGTCAGTTAAGAATTTTAGGTTTTGTACTAACTGGACCTTGCTAATAAAGTTAAGAGTTTTGGTATTTCGTTTCCGAGATGAATTATTGTAGCCGGTAAGAAAGTTTCCAGTTATATATGATTTACGACTCGTAAAAATTCGTTCATTCTACATTGCAATATTGTATATCAATTATCTTTTACTTTTATGTACAGTACGTGCGTAATTTTTTTGATAACATGGATATAGGTGACACTGTTCGAGAAAGATACGTAAAATATCTTTGAACGATTTGATATCAAAATAGACTATAAACTTCATCAACAAAGCTGTCCGTATCACATTAATACACGGGTAATAATATACAAAGTCAGTTTTGACAACAATAATGTGCATGACTAAATCTGAAAGTTATTGGCAAAACTATGCGTATATATAAACTTGCAACTAGGAAAACAAATGCTCTTTCTCTTTTATTTCTGATCTAGACTTGTGCAAGAGAGCGAATACATATATCGTTGTGTATTCAAACTCATAAGTTTGGATAAACCGACAACGCCATAGCAGGAGTTGACGAAAACAAAACCAAAATAAAAATATAAAAATAAGAAAATAAGAAAATTGGTATGATTGTCAATGAACCAACTCTCAATCAGCGACCTAATGCCGTAGAAATAAACATTTTTTTATACAAAATACTACACAAAAGACAAAACGAAACGTACCCAAAACTAGTAAAAATGTATTGATTACAGTAACTCCTACTGCACTCTTAAGCAGTGAAGAAAATCATTGTTTCAATGTGATCACTGAAAATTTCTGCTGAAAATGGTCAAGCTCATTTCGACTTTTTTACACTCGAAACGTTATCTTTAACCAAAACAAAACAAATTAAGGCAACTAAACAAAACTAAACAAATATAAACAAAACAAAACAGGAAACAAAACCTCCAGAAATAGCATTATATAAATAAATACAAAACATATCAAATTAAAATGAATATGTGTTTTATACATGTATAATTTGATGTAATACGCAGATGTATGGATATCTGCTACCACATTAATTTTGCGGATTTTTACAGAAAATAAGAAAACTATATATCATATCATTGATATTAAATTTTGCTGCCATAATTATTTACGATAAAAGGTACTACAAATTGCGTTTGAAAAAAGATCGGTATATTCAATATATATCTTACCAAATCCTACAGGGAAAATGAAATCAAATTGTTGTCAAAACGTACTTTAAAATGAAGTCTATTACCCAAGTTGATAAACAAGACTCATCAAATCAAATATGTAAGTCAATACATAGATAACAATTATATTTATTTACTTTAAATTAATAGATAGCCATAATGTCAGGCTACCAAATTGATTAAACCTTTTTCATGGCGATATAGGCATGTTGATTTAAAAGTTATTATATACTGCCTTTCGCCATGCCTTGAAAAATTGGCGGACCATTTAAACTGATGCCAACCAGTTTAAAAATGTGGACGCGATATTGAAACTTTTCGCACGACTTTTAAATTGGTGCGCATGACCTTTCACATGCGCACATGAATGCACAAAACTATCGCAAATGAGTCTATTCGTTTTGATTTAGAACCGCAGGACTGTGATCCATATTAAAATAGTGAGTGGCATGAAACTGAATGTTGCAGTTTATTAAAAATTTGGTGGTAGTCAGGACACATGCAACTGATTGTTCCGATGGTACACATATGCATCGCCTTCGATGGTAGGGAATATTATGCTTCCGGTCTGTGTTCCCGTTTTTTCTTTATACTGAAGGTGGCATTCTGGTTTGAGATGTATAGTTCACCACGAAGTGGTGATCACATCAACTTAAATTGTAGTGCACATGTTTTAAATGTATGCCATAAACGAATTTGCATATAGATTTCGTGGTTGCATAATCGGGTTAAGCTGTGGTTAGAGATTGTTCAGTTTTTGTTAAGGTACATGGATACTACCACGAGTTTATGATTTATTGCATACATTCACCAAATGATCAACGATTTTATATTTCTCTTATAAGAGGATTCAAACCACATTTGACCCAACTGATCATTATGTTATCCACGGTAAGCATTATCCTTGAAGGTTACCAGAGAAGTTCGTCCTGTTTAAACATCAAAACATCAAATTCGAAGAACATATGACTACTGCTTATGAAAGCACTTAAATTTTATATTCGTTCCATTTGGGAATCATCTTATAACATGTATAAAGGAACTTATATTCTATAACACATAAGCATGCACTTTTTTAAAAACTACACTTTCAATTTTCACATCGATTAACAATTTTTCACTAAAGATTGCACTTGCGCTTAAATACACCATATTTTAATCAATATAGCTGAATTACAGACTTTATTATGGTTTATTCCCCTAGAAAATGTAAAATATGACAGTTTTACACCTTTTTTGTCTGCAGTCGATATAATCATTAATATACTGCTACACGTTTTTTTGTATCTTATGAGAAGTTCCAAATTATGTTTTCACTCTAGTTAATTTATAACCCTTGCACTAAGTATGATTCAAATATCTTAGTATATTTCAAGCTAATGTTAAACTGTTTACTTTACAAAAACTACGAGAAAACATGCCTCCTTTCGTTTTTAATATTTAATAAATTGTTACAAAGGATGGTCTACAAAGTTAAAAGGCAAGGAAATGAAAGACCACTTATCCTGACCCTCATACTAGTATGTAAATCATTATTTGAGGTTATATTTTTTTTTATAAATATCTCGAAATATCATACACGATAAACGAAAGTGATATATACATACTATCTAACTTAAGTACAAACAATAAACGTAAAGATTGCATAATTCTCACCTTTTAAACATATAATTATCAGGATATAAGATTTAGGTGTGATTTTTCTGACGGTGTTATATTATCTTATCGTGTAAAAACATAGATGGATTTATTGTATATATATCTCGTAAGTATCAAGCCAGGGGACAGCACTCGTCAGTCTATGTTAAATAAGTTAAACGAAGTAATAAGGGTGGAATTTCTTGCGGTAATTGGAACTCCTATTGGTTGTACATGTGGAATTATTTAGATGCTTCTGTGAAAACAATTCAAAACAAATAGCAAAAACAAAAACAAAACTTGAAAATTATACCACTGTCCATCCCATGAATACTTTCAAAAAAGTAAATTTAGAAATTAAAAAACAAACTTTTATCCATTCTGATATACTTCATTTAGGTAGAACAACTTCTGATATTTTTGTAAAGTAATATGCTAAGGTGTTAAACATATATTTAATTAGTAGGGGGTCTTGTTTCTACTAACTTGTGTTTTGGAGTGTTCTTCCAATTGACATCTACATCATATATTGACTTATTAACAAATCCCAATACATAATTAATCATTTTATCATAAATGTGTACATTTTCATTGGCAAAAAGTAAATACTCAGAGCGTTGCACTTTAATAAATAGATATAGGAAGATGTGGTATTAGTGCCAATGAGACAACATTGCATGTATAGAAATGACCGAATACTTCACTAGAAAAAACAATCTAACAATTTGTTTTGATGATGTCTGTTTTCCAATTAAGATGAATCACGAGATATATAAAGGACAAGTACAGAAAACGAGACCAGATTACTGGACAAAAATGAAACTTGTGTTTATATCAACTCAAAATAAAAACGCTTCACATCAAAACTACCCTGCCCCTGCTAAAATAAACACAAACAAAAACTATAAAATTCTATCTCTATTGGCCAGCTAGAAGATACCACACAATTATTTTATGAAAAAAATGTGTTTTTATGAAATTTATAGAAATAAAATATGTGTGACAAATATTTTTGGCCGTGTACTGCATTCAAGAACGTACGTGTTATCTACTATAAGATGTCAAGTCTACTCACAAGTTAGCTCTACACGCCACTACAGCTTGCAAATGTATATGTACATTCTTTACATGTATATATAAAAAGAAGATGTGGTATGTTTGGCCTACTGATTATCCTAATACAGAAAAGTATTTCGAAATCAGAGCGAATTTGACATTTGATTTCTATATTGCAAAATCAATGTACACTGTTTAGATAAAAAGAACGTACACAGTTTTCTCCTAGATTCCCAAGTATGCTACACTGACTGGCCTTTCAAAAGTTCAAGTGAATTTGTAAACTTAACAATAATTTATTGTAAACAATGAGATGTCTTAATCATTTTAGATAAACGACCGTATGTTTTCAAAAACTTCTATTCAAGTTTGTTTGTTTTCGAATTTTCTTACATTTTGTGACAGTTAAAATGGCTAATGATGTCAATACGTAACAAGATTCTTAGAAGGCAACTGACATATGCCGTAATGTAATTATACATATGGGTACAACTCGTAGATTTTGGTGGGGTTTTAATTTCTCTTAGCGATAAGAAAATAGACAATATCTCAAATATAGAGAACAGCACATTTGCACTTACAAAAATTTTTCATATCTAGCTCGCGTTCGTGATATTAGTATAATATATAGACTGATATACTTCACCGTTCGGCCTTCAACAATGGATAAAACCAGTTTCGCAAAGTCAATCATAAAATACATCGAAATAACAAATGTTAAACTATTCAAACCAAAAAAAAATAAAATAACAGCCTCATTATTGTACACATTACTGAACTAAAAACAAAACAAATAACTTTACAGCAACAAAAGGCTCCCATTGAATAACATGATTTGAGACGGGCACATATACGTAATCAGAATTTGGCGGGACTAATCTAGTTTGGAGGTGCACCAGTTCTTCCCCCAAAACTGGGACAGTTGTGTTACTGTACATCACAAGAAAAAACTATCAAAATCAGTTGACATTGTTGTCTGTCTGCAATATTGAGGAAACTGTGACAAAATAATAATGTAATTTTGTTTTAAATGAAATAAGGAATCAAAATTTAAAATCACAAACATAATGAACTCCTAGGAAAATAAAAAAAGAATGTCTCTAATCAAATGGAAAAATCAAAAGCTCAAACACATCTTGATAACAAATGTAATATTCCTGAATTCGTACATGCATTTTCTTATGTATATATGGTTGATTAAACCTAGTTTTAAAGCTAGGTAACAGTAAACCCCTCACTAGTATGACAGTCGCATCAAATTTTTCAAATTACCATACATATCACCCATTTGTTACATTCATTCATTTCATTTTATATAATTAAAAACGATGACATTCTCTTAAAAGTCACCATGCCAAAATGGAAACGCATAAGAATTAAAGAGAGTAATTTACTTAATGTTTGTAACTAGCGTATGTACGAACAGTGTCAAAAAGGCGGACAAAATAAACAGATGTGACGAGAAACTCGTTTCGTGCATGTATTGGTACAAATGTACGTATATTTGATGAAATAGTAGTCGTCATTCCCTTACCTTACTTTAAAGTTTGCATCGCCTGTGCTTGTTAATTGAATACAAGTCAAAAACAGTGTTCTTATACTTACATTATAAGTGTAACATGAGGTTATCATTAAGAGGAAAATGTCAACAAAACTTGCTTGGTTTTTCAAAAATTTACCGTTTGTTGATGCATATGCATTGGTCAGGGGTAACCAAACTGTTAAATTATTAATCATACAATTTAAAAGGTAAAAGTCGTTTATGTAAATTTGAAACAAAATAGTGCATGCTGAAAGAAATATATAAAGAATGTATTAGTTGTCTTCTGGGTTTGATACTACGGTGCTTGCATGAAATCAAGTAAGTTCATGGTATGATTGCAAATGACACAATTTCAAATAAAGAATAAAATGGCATGCATGTAATATACTATTTCGCACTAGCATTTTTAGCAGAATATTCATCATTGCTGTATACAGTCTTTAGAACAAATAAAAAAAGCGCTCCCTCCCCCTATATGACCATAGAAATTGAATGCTGGACTATGTTTGGTCAAGGAGTCTATATATTTCATTTAATTAAATATAATCAAGGTTACATGTAGGCAAAACGTTGCAGAAATGGTATGTCAGATATATTTGAATCCATGGTATTTTAAGTTTTCTAATCTATGGCGGATTTCTAGTTTCCAAATCTATGACAAATTTTCTGCAAAAGATATACCAGCCAATAAATATCTGACAAATGATTTTAATGTTTCCTCCAACAATTCGAAGTGTCAAAAGGTTGAGAACGAGCTGCATTAAATTATATTCAAAGTTTGTATAAGAAAAACTGATCAAAGAACTACGACTAGGAATATTTATCACCATTTGTGAAATGAACACAGACTTTAGGGGTAAAATGATGGGCACCGTAGTAATAAGCATTTCTGACTATGTGCATGGTACACGATAAGCCCTTCAATCAAATAAATCCCTTAGCAACCTAAAAAGCAGTTTGAATTTTCTACCGAATATTCATTTGAGCGTCAATAAATCTTTTTTAAATGATGACGATTTTAGTCATAGTCCTGTAATGAATAATGCCATGTCTGATTTTTACTGACCAGCACAGATATATATTCGACATACAAATGTATATATACATGACCAATGTAAATGATTTGAAGAAATCTTTGACAGATTTGGGTTTTTTTCTCAAGTCCTCAGAAAGATTATTTGATACAATATAACAGGTAGTCGCAAACATATCCTTGTAGCTGACAAAATTCGATTATTTATGTTAAAAGAAATTCAAGAGTACTATTACCAAAGAGATAACAAAAATAACAAGATTTTTTTTTAGAAAAACGAGAAAAGCAAAAAGCCAGCCAAAACGCAGAGTAAAAACTCGTAAATTCAACAGACAAGATAAGACCAGGAACATGAGAATAAGACAACAAAGAGCGGCCAGAAACAAATACGAAAGATTAATCCCCGAAAACACCCGATTTTCCTGTTACGAGTGCATGAATATAAGTTTGTTCGATAGTATATTCTTTTATCATCCGAATCAAATGAGTTTGTCTTCTAATTTGCAGGGGTTTGCGTTTCCGTATACTCGAATACTTAAAACATTGAAAATTGGCCTTTACTTCTACTGCTTTTTAACGAAACCGTTGTTTTTTATTCTTTTTACCGAAAAATACGTAAAGGTTATATTCGGAATATTAAAATCTGTCATAGATTTAGAGAAAACAAAAAAATGCCATAGATTACTAATTTGTTTTCGTTTGTGTGACATCACATTCACTATCGATTAGAAATTTGCATAGATCTGGAACACACCATAAATTTGACACATAAACGTCAGGGATATACTAATTACAAACCAGATAGTACCTTGACCCGTCTTTAAGACCTTATTCTAGATTATGTTGTTAGATATTGCATTTAAATTTCAACCTAGTAATATATTTGATCATTCTTGGCTTACTTTACTTCTGAAAAGGTATTATGTACCCCATCATAGTTTCAATAAAATTGAGATAGAAAATGGGGAATGTGTCAAAGCAACAACAACCCGACCATAGAGCAGACAACAGACGAAGGTCACCAATGGGTCATCAATGTAGCGACAAGCACATTAAAAAGACATTAGCTGTCAATTCGACATCATCACATATTTTGACTTTTAATTTTCCTATTTGATTTATAACTTACTTAGTATTGACGGCCAAGTCAAAAAATCATCATCGATATTTTTTAGCTTGTTTAACAAGTGATTGCTTATTGAATAATATTATTTCTCAATTCCGCTGTTAACAGTAAGCTGTTATTTACTGTACTAGTATTAGGAACCAAAACAAAATTCTATATTAGTTGTATTTTCACAATCACAAATATATTACCCGGTTAAAACATGTACGGTATACAAAAGTTCAAAACTATTTATAAAGTGGTCAATAGTACATTGTATGATAAAACTCAATCTTACTTAATAGGCAACTCATTTAAATCTAAATTATCCAGCAAGTGGAAAACTCAAATGTACTCGGAATAATTGAAAAAAAATCTTATTAATTCCGTATATCAAAATCAGAAGATGTGGTATGATTGTCAATATTTTTTTTTTAATTATGTCACATTCTAAAATAAGCTTTAACCAAATAAAAATCCAATACTGTAAAGTCAGCTTTAAAAGGCCTCGACATAAGAATGATCATGCTTATCCAGCACAAAATTTAATTTACCAGTCTGATTTTTTTTGTCTTCATAAAACATATCTTGTTTGTGCAGTGTCGATACGTTTAACCACGGTGTTCATTATAAACGACTTTTAAAGTCTAGTTTAAACACAGACGGTTTACGTATTTTTGCTTTATTTATTCCATATGTGAACTAGTATCAGTACTCGGGTATAACATGCTCAGAAACCAGAGTTTAAGTATCAGTTTATGCAATATAAAATTGGTAAAACGAAGTCTACTCAATATTGGGAGATATATACCCTTAATTGTCTATATGAATCCTATTTTGGCACACTAACACAAGTTGACACTTGCTGCCACAAGGAACGTCAGATGCTTAAAATACACAATGTGCATGACAGTTTGTACAAACATGCACATTATTAAATCATCAACCCTACATAAGATTCGGGTAATATCCTATAACCAGCCGGTATATTTAGAGTAACAAAGAACTCTACCTTTTTGAATCTTTGTATTTGTTTTTGGCAAGTTTTTATTACTTTTTTACTTATTTTATAATTTTTTTTTATAATTTCGATTCTGTCCAGTATTTTTGTCGGTATTTGTAGTATAGTTCTAAGTATTTTAAAAAAAATCTTCCAACATTATGATTACCTCCATTAACTTCAATTTCAATGAGTGAAAGTTAATTCCGTGCAATTTGCTAAATACAGGAGATTAATATATTGAAATAACCTGTGTTTTTTTAAATAGTTGAAATATTCAGTTTTTATTTAATTTTCAATTTAACTATTAAAATTGATTCGAAAGGTCAGTTATCTTGATTTATAATATATATTCGAATCTAATCAGCAGACTAATTTCTTAAAATTATAGCCAGACCGTACTGATTCCATATATGAACTATGTTGAACACATCTATCCCATCGAACTAGAGATTAAGGATACAGTTAAGTCGGCCTCATATCTTGACTTACATCTAGAAATTGACAATGAGGGTCGGTTGAAAACAAAACTTTACGACAAAAGAGATGATTTCAGCTTTCTAATTGTGAACTTTCCATTTCTAAGTAGCAACATTCCAGCAGCACCTGCATACGGGGTATATATCTCCCAATTGATACGATATTCCCGTGCTTTCATTTCCTATCATGATTTTTTTTATAGAGGTTTGCTGCTCACAAGGACGCTATTTAACCAAGAGTTCCAAATGGTGAAGATGAAATCATCCCTTCGTAAATTTTACGGACGCCACAACGAGTTGGTTGACCGTTATGGAATAACCGTTTCACAAATGATATAGGATATGTTCCTTTCGTCGTAACTACAATCCCCTTCCCTTTCACGAATGTGACCTACCGAATTAGACTATTTACCGGATTTGTTATAACATGAGCAACACGACGGGTGCCACATGTGAAGCAGGATCTGCTTACCCTTCAGGAGCATCTGAGATCACCCCTAGTTTTGGTGGGGTTCATGTTACTTATTCTTTAGTTTTCTATGTTGTGCCATGTGTACTATTGTGTGTGTGTTTGTCTTTTTCATTTTAAGCCATGGCGTTGTCAGTTTATTTTCGATTTATGAGTTTGACTATTCCTCTGGTATCTTTCGTCCTTCTTTTGAAAAGTATGCGTATAGACATTTGCACCGATTATGAAAAAGAATAGATCTTTCATTTCCGCCTATTTTTTAGATATAAGATTTTCATTTTGCGCTGATTCAGACATTCTTTCATTTATAGAAGAGTGCATTAGATTGCGAACCGGTGTATTGCTTCACTTTCGAAATTATTTCAGTTCTTGTTAGATATACATGTAAGAAAGAAGTTGACCCAAAGTAAATGAATTATATGAAAATGCTAAGTAAAAATGTCTTTTTGTGTAAGGATTTTGCTCATATTCGTTCTTCCGAAATAAAAATGAAAAAAGACAAACACAAAAATCATTGCATTTTTTTATAACCATGATAACCCAGAAGATTTGGATAAACATGAATAAATCAAGTATGTGTGTGAATATTCAATTTCAATTTGTTGTATAGCAAACGACCTTATTGATAACAAGTTAATCCGTTTTACATAAATCCTTTTTCTAAAGATACTGTTTTTTATACGTTAGAATCTTATTTAGTAGGCAGTATATGTTTTAGGTCTGTTACTGCCAACACCTTGCTACTCAAGTTAAGAGTGATCATGATTGGTTTTCGATGAGATATTCTATCTGGAAAAACTACCAGATTTATATAACCCAGAAGATGGACAGCTTTGAAAAGAAATATAAATCAACTTAACATGCTAAAGACAATATAGTTTATGTGCTATAGTGACAATTTGTAAACTCGTCTTTCTAATCTTTTACATTTCTATGTATGTTTGTCGCATTGGAAATCAAATAGACGATAATACGTTAATCCGTTGGACATAAATTCTTTTTCTATAGATACTTTTTTATATACTTTTGAATGTTATTTAGTAGACAGTGTATACTTTAAAACTGTTACTGCCAGGACCTTGCTACTCAAGTTAAAAGTAATTGGTATTCTTTGAGATATTCTATCTAGAATAACTACCGTTTTTAGATAACCAAGAAGATGGACGGCTTTAAAAAAAAATCACAAATCAACTGTAGACAATATAAACATCTGCAGTTTATGTGCTAAAGTGACAATTTGTAATCCTTTCCATTTCTATGTACGTTTGTCTAATTAGAAATAACCTAGACGATAATAAGTTAATCTGTTTGGCATAAATCCTGTGCCTTTCTATAGATACTTTTTTATGTACTTTTGACATTTAATGTTTTAAAACTGTTTCCACCAGGACCATGCTATTCAAGTTTAAAGTATTTGGTATTCTTTTAGATATTTTATCTGGAAAAACTACCGTTTATATAACCCAGAAGATGGACAGCTTTGAAAAAAATATCAATCAACTTTAGCTACTAGTATATATATATATATAGACAATACACATGTTGTTTATGTGCTATAGTGACAATTATTAAACCCATCTATCTAATCTTTTCATTTCTATGTATGTTTGTCGTATTGGAAACCAACTTGACAACTAAATGTTAATCCGTTTGGCAAAAATGCTTTTCTATAGATACTTTTTTGTATACTTTTAAACGTGATTTAGTTTATGTTTTAGATTTGGTACAATCAGGACCCTGCTACTTAAGTTTAAATTCTATTGACATTCCGTCTTAAAGTTATTATAGCTAGAAAAACTCCCGTTCATATAATTAAGTAACCCGGAAGATGTGAACAACATTGAATTAAATTAAATCAACTTCAAACAGTACATTTTATTTGTTTTTATACTATAGGTTGCATTTCTGTAAATATTGACAATGCAATTTCCCATAGGAACTCCTTTTACGGCTAAAACTACCACTTTTACTATGAAGTTTTGAAAAAAATCTTATCCTAGAATTGAAAGTTCATATGCGCTACAATTTTTTTCAAAGGTCAAAATATAGGGCTGTGCGGCATATTTTCAACCTTTAGGTGTAACACCACCAATTCAGGCCCGGCCAGAAAGCACATACCAGAAAGTAGTACATATTTAACACAAAATAGTTCCTACGCACGGACATAACTTTCAATATATTTAGAATATTTTATTAATTTTGGTATCAAATGAAAGCTGCATGACTGGTAATCATTGCAGAACAATTTTTGACTGATAAATTTGAATAATAAAAAAATGGCATGAAATTTAAAAAGGAGGGTACATTTTGCCTATTTGTCAGATCGGAAGTACCTGTTTTGGTACATCCGAAGTTCCGGGAACCAGTTCTTTCTTATATGCAATGTAAGGTATGTTGATTTTTTCAGTACAGGACACCAGAAGGTGTTGCTTTGACATGCAATGATTGTCACTTTATTTGAACTTAAGATAAAAGAGCTGTGACCACTCGAAATTGAGGAATTTAACATAGAAAGCAATGGGGCCATTAATTAGTGGTGTACTTTCTTTATGTGCCCTGATTCTCTCAGAGTTTAAACTAACACTAATTTTCTTAACTACCCCTACCTCGAATAAAGGGTTACTATAGATTTCAATATAAACATTATGCACATGTATATATACTGGTAACATTCCAAAGTTATGTCTCTGTGAGATTAAACACAGAGAGCATAACTTGGAACCAGTATGTAAACAAAATTAATTATATATGCTTATTCAAGATCTCATCAAAAGAGGCGTTGTGTGAGAAACATCTGTATTTACAAAGTGCAACCTTTAGTGACAATTTGTTAAGTTGTCTATCTAAAAGAGGGACGAAAGATACCATAGGGACAGTCAAACTCATAAATCTAAAACAAACTGACAACGCCATGGCTAAATATGAAAAAGACAAACAAACAACAGCACACACGACACAACATAGAAAACTAAAGAATAAACAACACGAACCCCACCAAAAAACTAGGGGTGATCTCAGGTGCTCTAGAAGGGTAAGCAGATCCTGCTCCACATGCGGCACCCGTCGTGTTGCTTATGTGATAACAAATCCTGTAAATGGTCTGATTCGGTAGGTCACATTCATGAAAGGGAAGGGGATTGTAGTTACGATGTAAGGAACATATCCGATATCATTTGTGAAACGGTTATTCCATAACGGTCAACCAACTCGTTATGGCGTCCGTAAAATTGACGAAGGGATGATTTCAACTTCACCATTTGGAACTCTTGGTTTAATAGTTAAAGGATATTGCTAACTTCCTATCTTCCTTCCTAAGAAGTTCCTGCATGAAGTCAGCCTCATAATAATAAAGAAACAAGTCGGCAAGTAGAGGGACACAGTTTGTTCCCATTGGAATGCCGACAGTCTGTTGAAAAAAGGTCCCCCGAACGTTACAAATATTTTGTCAATCAAGAAATCAAGCATCTTGATAATATCAGTTTCAGAGAATTTTTTGTTCGAATCAGAGTGATCCTTTACAAAGTAGGATTTATCCCTGCCCAAGACAAGATATTTGTATCTACGTTGGCCATTCTTTTTTACGAAGCAAAGCAACACCAACTCTTTCAATTTGTCTTTTAGTTTGGAATGTGGAATACTAGTGTACAGAGCAGAAACGTCAAATGTTTTAATACAAGATGAAAGAGAGTTAGATTGTATGTACTCTAAAAGATCTTTGGAATTTTTAAGTATCCACATCTGATTCACGCCCCCTCTAGATAGGCAGTTTCACAATAACTTTGAAGCCCGTCTTTGATTGCTGATAAAAAAGATGTTAATGATTTAGAAAGAGGTTTCGTGGACCACTTGGAAGACCCAGCAATATACCGTTGTTTGTAAGGACACTTATGTAGTTTAGGTATCCAATACAGTGATGGCAGATCCAGTTCTTCATCTTTGGTTGAAATCTAACCTTTTACATTTTTGTTTGATTAATTAATTGTATTGTTACTATGTTGGTTATAAAAAAAGATGTAGTATGATTGCCAATGAGACAACTCTCAACAAGAGACCAAAATGACACAGAAATTAACAACTATAGGTCACCGTACGGCCTTCAACAATGAGAAAAGCCCATACCGCATAGTCAGATATAAAAGGCACCGAAATGACGATGTAAAACAATTCAAACGAGAAAACTAACGGCCTTATTATGTTAGTCGTTTTAAAACCGCCTTGAAGATTACGAGTTAATCCGTTGGACACTGCGGATCCTTTTCTTTATATGCTGTTCCGTATAATTTTGAATTATTTTGTAGTCAGTTAGGGTTTTAGGTTTTGTACTCACCGGACCTTGCTAATAAAGTTAAGAGATTTGGTATCCCGTGTCTGAGATGAATTGTTGTAGCCGGTAAGAAAGTTTCCGGTTATATGTGATTCATGAATCTAAGTGACAAAAAAAAAATTCGTTCATTCTTCGTTGCAATATATTGTATATTATTTATCTTCAATTTCTATGTATATTACATGCGTAACTTGTTTTGATAACATGGATATAGGTGATACTGTTCGAGAAAGATAGGTAAAATATCTTTGGACGATTTGATATCGAAATTGACTATGAACTTCAACAAAGCTGTCCATATCACATTAATACATGGGAAATGATATACAAAGTCAGTTTTGACAACAAGAATGTGAGCAAATCTGAAAGTTATTGGCAAAACTATGCATATATATAACCTTTTGGAATTTTGGGTCCTCAATGCTCTTCAACTTTGTATTTGTTTGGCTTTTTAACTGTTTTGATCTAAGCGTCACTGATGAGTCTTATGTTGACGAAACGCGTCTGGCGTATTAAATTATAATCCTGGTACCTTTGATAACTATTAACTCGCATCTAGGAAAACAAGTGTTCTTTCTCTTTTATTTCTGATCTAGACTTGTGCAAGAGAACGGATGCATATATCGTTGTGTATTCAAACTCATAAGTTTGGATAAACCGACAACGCCATAGCAGGAGTTGACGAAAACAAAACCAAAATAAAAATATAAAAATAAGAAAATTGGTATGATTGACTCTCAATCAGCGACCTAATACCGTAGAAATAAACATTTTTTTTTTTATAAAATACTACACAAAAGACAAAACGAAACTTACCCAAAACTAGTAAAAATGTATTGATTCCAGTTACTCCTACTGTACTCTTATCTCTAGCTTAAGCAGTGAAAAAAAATCATTGTTTCAATGTGATCATTGAAAATTTCTGCTGAAAATGGTCAAGCTCATTTCGACTTTTTTTACACTCGAAACGTTATCTTTAACCAAAACAAAACAAATTAAGGAAACTAAACAAAACAAAACAAATCTAAACAAAACAAAACAGGAAACAAAACATCCAGAAATAGCATTATATAAAAAGATACAAAACATATATTGAAATTAATATATGTTTTATATAAGTATAATTTGATGTATCTCAGTAATAATACGCAGATGTATGGATATCTGCTACTACATTAATTTCACAGATTTTACAAAAACTTTAAAAAAAACTTTCTATTTTATAATCAATGTTAGTTTTGCTTCGATAGTATGTATACGACAAAAGGTTCTACAAATTGCATCGAAAAAAAATAATAGTTCGGTATATTCAATATATAACTTACCAAATCCTGAAGGGAAAATGAAATCAAGTTGTTGTCAAAACGTCCTTAAAAATGAAGTCCGTGACCCTAGCCGAACTGATTAAGAGGTCTCATCAAATCAAATATGTTAGTCAACACACAGATAACAATTATATTTATGTACTTTTATAGATAGGCATAATGTCAGGCTACCAAATTGATTAATAACATTTCATTGCGATACAGGCATGTTGATTTCAAATAATTATATACTGGCTTTCGCCATGCCTTGAAAAATTTGCGGACCATTTAAACTGATGCTTACCAGTTAAAAACATAGACGCGATATTAACATTTTTCGCACGCGTACGTTTTTCTAACGGGTGCACATGACGTTTCAAAATTATAGCGCATGAACTTAAACAGAGACAGTTACGACTTTGAAACTTGTGCAGGCGTTTTTAAAACAGGCGCACATGAATACACGAAACTATCGCAAAGGATAACATTGTTTTTGTTAGCACTGAAGGATAGAGCTCCATATGAAAATAATGAGTATCATGAAACTTAATGTTGCATTTTATCAAAGTTTGTTGAAAGGTCAGGACACATGGAACTGATTTTTCCAATGATACACGTATGTCTCGCCTACAATTTTAGGGAATATTATGTGTCCGGTCTGTGTGGCCGTCTTTTCTCTATATTAAAGGTAAAAATTTGGGTTTGAGGTGTATAGTTAACCATGAATTTGTGATCACACTAACTTAAATTGCAGTGCATATGTTTTAAATGTATGCCATAAACGAATTAGCATACAGATTTTGTGGTTGTATAATCGGATTAAGCTGTTGTTAAAGATGATTGAGTTTTTGTTAAAGGTACATGGATTTAAGTAACAATTTATGATTCAATAATTACATTAAATGTATGTTTCACTATAATACGTTATTCTGATTAGCTAACTGTACATCACGTGTTATTCCTTAAGCAGTTGTATCACACAATAAAACTTTTCATTCATGATGACACGAGGTCCCACAATAAAGTGCACAGATTAATGAAATAAAAACTTGATAAAAGGCGTGTTTTCATGATCCTATAGGTAAAAATGTAATTATAAGTATTGAATGCTTTTTTTTGTAACTTTATAGGGTTGTAAAAGCGTTGACCGTGCGCACATTTTTAGTATGAAGCGCTTCATACAAAATGTACTTCGGTCAACGCTTTTACACCCCAATAAATTTACAAAAAAGAGCATTCAATTCTTAATTACATATACTACATGAGCGACAGATTTGTATTTATCGCATGAATTCAAACCACAATTGATCCAACTGATCACTATGTTATCCACGGTAAGCATTATCCTTGGAGATTACCAGAGCAGTTCTTCCTGTTTAAACATTAAAACTTCAATTTGAAGAACACATGACTACTGCTTATAAAAGCACTTCAATTTAACACACTAATTTGCATATTTAATACAAAGTTTGCTATACAACTATAAGATGCACAATGCGTGCATACAAACAGTACGTCTAGTAGTTAAAGGAAACAATATTATTTTAAATAAACAAAACACTCTGTCGTAAACCAAAAATATTTAAATCAATAGCAATAAAGTATTTTCATAAAATTATGAATAGGAAACCTGCACTTTACTTAATATGACTGGCTTGGTTATATTTTATTTACTCAATATTTACGCCTATATCCTTGGAGTTTTATCAGCATATGCAGGTATCATTATAACGTGTTAATGACAAAAAATAAGTTCTAGGTTTTACTAAAATCTTACTTTCTACGTAATGGACTGACAAGCATGTTTTTTCACTTAAAGTCTACTTAGATTTTATTTAATTCTAATTTTGTTAGATTAAAACTTTACGAAGTTTGAAACTGACATAATATTTCTTTTTTGGAACTAGTGCATTTGTTTGCATATAATTCCCTCTCCTATCAGAGGTTTCATAAAAACATTTTTATTAACAGTGTTATTATTAATTTTTAAATCATTCTCATATTTGTCTTTATGAATATTACTTTTACTTGTCTGGTTTTGGTGATATCCATTAGACGTGACTATGTACTTCTTTATCCCTCATTATGTTATTGTTTTTCGTTTTCGCTAATGTGCTTTGTCTTTATGCCTTTTTGTGTTTCTTTTGCCTACATTTTTAACATACGGGACATGTACGCCTTTGTGGGGTATTTAGTATAGAAAAAAATGGGACAAAAAAGATAATAAAAGGTTCTGTGATATAGAGATTAGAGAGTATAAAGGGTCGTAATAAATCTAAAAAAAAGAATGGTTTTCAAAATCAAAAAAATTAACAAAATGAAGAGCCACTAATCCAGACCCTCTTATATAGTAATTATTTGAGGTTATTTGTTTATATAAATATCTCGAAATATCATACAAGATAAACGAAGGTGATATATACACTCTATCTAACTAAAGTACAAATAATAAACGTAAAGTTGTATAATTCCCACCTT
The DNA here is from genome assembly GCF_963676685.1 of Mytilus edulis. Taxonomy (NCBI): domain Eukaryota; kingdom Metazoa; phylum Mollusca; class Bivalvia; order Mytilida; family Mytilidae; genus Mytilus; species Mytilus edulis. The sequence continues at coordinate 20,741,533 of NC_092356.1, read as the reverse complement.
TTAAAAATATAAACATCACGATGCAAGATTTAGGTGTGTTTTTTTCTTACGGTATTAAATTATCTAATCGTGTAAAACCATTTATGCAGTCATTTAGATGTATTTATTGTACCCTTTTTATGTAATCACATGGGTTAAATAATGTATTTATTGCACCCTTTTAAAGTTACAATGGATGTAAACCCATGGGTTGAATAAATAAAATGAGATAACAAAAATGGAACTCTCCGCGGGTGATTAGAACTCATGGGTTAATTTAGATGATATATATCCTATTACCTATTTCCGTGTCAAAAGTCAATCAAGCCGTGCACTTTAAAAACACACATTTATTCATAAATGATTGCATATGTTTCTCGAAGAACAATAATTTGTTTTGATATTTTGGAAGATGTTATCCGCGTGAACATTTAAAGACTTACTAAAATGATACCAAATTTAGCTATGAACTGTCCATGTACATGTAAAGTATAAACACATTATAATAGATTATTTACATCAAAGTAACACACACATCGTATGACCAAAATAATTCGTCATTCACAATTGTTTGTTATAAACAGGAAATGTAACAAAGCAACAATAACGCTATCAAAATGAACAAAATGGCCCAATGCCATGAATGAGTCTTCAATATAGCTAGAATATCCTGCACCTGGAGGCGGGCTACAGCTGGAAACTTAACAAAATGTGCAAAAATTGATCTGACAATAAACTGGAAAACATATAACGCTTCACAACAACCGTAAAAAAAAACCAAATTAACTCCCCTGAAGAAGAATATGAAAACGCTGCCTATATATTGGTATCAAATTGATAAAAGACCAAAAGAAATGACCCAACTATATATTTATGAAATATAAAAGAAACAAATATATGTGACGAATACTTTTGGCAGTGCATTGTATTAAAGAACATACATGTAAGGTATTATAAGATGTCCAGTCTTCTTATACAAGTAAGCTCTAAACGAATCTTCAGTTCATATTAACATAATATAAATGAAAAGAAGATGAGGTTTCATTGGCCTACTTACTATATCATGCCCTAATACAGAAAAGTATTTCGAAATCAGGGCGAATTTGACATTTGATTTCTATATTGCAAAATCAATGTACGGTGTTTAGATAAAAAGAACGTACAACATTTTCTCCTAGATTCCCAAGAATTCAACCTTGACTGGTCTTTCAAACGGTCAAGTGAATTGGTATACTTAACACTATTTAATTATAAACAATGAAATTTCTTAATCGTTTTAAATAAGTTTATCAAAGTTTGTTTGTTTTCGAATTTTCATTCATTTAAAAAGGCTAATGATATACAAAAAGTAACAAGAGTCTTAAGAGACAACACATGACGTAGTGTTATTATACATAAGGGTACTTACCAATATCATTTAACACGAATCGTTGTTTTGGTGGAGTTTTACATGGGTTTTGGTTTCTCCTAGCGATTAGAAAGTTATACTGTATCTCAAAATAGAGAACAGCCCATTTGATTAAAAGAAAACATTTCATATCTAGCTTGCATTCGTTATATTATTATATAACATATTGGGATTCTTATCACGCAAAAAAATCAGATTTATTGTTGAAAGAACGACTGATAAATTTAATATCCTAACGCCATGCTATCATGGATAGTTTTTATATCATATTTTCTTATGTTGTAAACTTTGAACTAATGTTGCCGGTGAGGTTTTCACTCCAACATTGAGAGATTAGTAATTTCACGTTTATTCGACTGAGTACGGAGGATCTTACAACGAAAACCATAAATCTACTCAAAAAATGTGCCAAAGTACAAGCAAATAAAACATCCATAGCGGCATTATGCAAGAAATAAACTGTAAGAGTTTCTCTGAAATCCAAAGATTCGTGATTTGTTCATCAGCCTGACAAGAAAAACAAGAAACGTCTTGGAACCAAGCGATGCAATGTTAAGTGCTTTTAATTGTAAATTGCTATGAAACCCAAAACATGAACCAATTAAAAAAATATATAAACACTTGTCAATACTGCGGTCGATTTAAAGATTGATATACGTCACTTTTCAATTGATAAACTACCTTATGTTGACCTTTTAATATCTGTTGATGGTTCAGTTTTGTTGATGTAATAAACGAGAAATATGGGTTAATACGATTAAAACAGCAATTGGACAACACTGAACAATACTTATATGTGACTGTAAGAGTTGACAGTATCACATCATTTTTGTGACATTGTTGAGTTAGTTAGTGATAACGACGAAGAACACGAACGAGTCGAAATAATAAATAGAATTACCCTACAGATCAATCATATGTAAGAGAGCAACCATTTAACTGCCAAAAAAAAGGGGGGGGGGTATTTGAGTCACATTTCATTTTAGGTGCGAAGCATGAGCATTGTTTTTTTAGTTTTTAGCAGTCGTTTTTACAAGCAAATTTAACATTTCAAGGTATGAGGAAAATCTGGATTTAGAATATTTGTTTTCGTCATCTGCTTGACCACATTTTTTTCATCAAGTTGTGGATCAGGGTATTTTTTTATGCAAAAAAACATACTCGCTCTCCGCCCCCTTAAATTCAAACGGTCGTTCCCCAGCAGTTATTGACATGGCGACTCATTTAATATTTAAAAAAAAGAAAACATTCTTATAAAAGTCAACTTACCAAAATTCGCAATAGAGATGTTAGAATTTAAAGAAACTAAAGTATTGTTAAGGTAGATGGGGTGTCTAAATTATAATCCATAGAATCTTTTAATAATTTGCCAAAATGTAGTTCATATCCTGCTTGTTTAAAAACATTAATAAAAAGAATGGGTCACCGGACTTATTTTCACGCTACAGGTTGTTCAAAATTGTCAAGATTTTGTATAGTTTATGCATGGAAAACCCATTTTTCCGCCATAAAACGCAAGCCACACCATAGAATTTTGAGATAAAATATGAGAAGATAGCTTCAATATTATGCTTTCAGATAAGAAAAAGAAAAAATGGGGTCATTGGACTCGTTTTCTTGCTACATGTAAAAATGGGTAAATTCCTAACACATTCTTTTGTAAAAGTAACACTATCTGAATTATCTGCCCTTGCATTTGAGTTGCCTCCCCTTATTTGACAAAGTTGGAAACAAATGAATCAAACAAAAGAATTCTTTATTTTGTAAAATACAATCATAAATATGATCAAACATGGCATTTTCTATATTATAATGAAAATTCTTATACATGAATTACCTACTCCTATAAAAATTTGCACATTTCATCAAAGATCTAGACCTTGTTTTTCTAGTATTTCAAAATCCAAGATGGAGGAAGACACCCTATCTACCTTAAATGTTTAATTTGTAACTAAATAATGTACGAACAGAGTAAAAAAGCGGCCAAAATAAGACGGACGTGACGAGAAACTCATTTCATACACGTATTTGTACAAATGTATGTACATCGTCAGTTATTGTGTATTGAATACTAGTGAAAAACAGTGTTCTTAAACTTACTTTATAAGTATAACATGGGGTTATCATTAAGAGGAAAATGTCAGCAAAACTTTCTTGGTTTTTCAAAAATGTCCCGTTTGTTGATGCACATGAATCGGTCAGGGGTAATTAAACTAAAAGATAGTTATTAATCATACTTATGCATGTAAAAAGATAAAAGTTGTTGAAGTGAATTTAAAAAAAAGGTGCATGTTGAAATAAATGATATAAAGTTATAACTTGTCTTTTGGGTTTTATACTACAATGCTTGTTTCATGACAAGAACGTTTGTAGTATGATTGCAATTAGTCAAGTCGATGTGTGCAGATTTTTGGCAAAATTGCTCAGAATGGGGTAAAAGCATGAAGTTTGGCATAGTAGTAGAACATGTCATGTAAAGCATTTTCAGCTATGGACCCACTCTGAAAATCGAAATTCGCGGGAGAGGCGTCCATTTTTAAAATGGCGGACATTTGATTTCTATATTTTTTTTTAAAAATCATGAAAATTATATAAGAGAAGATATTGACATGAAACCTGGTAAATAGAATGACAGCGTGTATACCGAATGACTTGTTGAACACAATTTATGAAAACGTTACCCATATTGAGTGTCAGCCATCTTGAACAAAATATGTGTAAGCCAAAATAAGTAGAGCTGTAAAGTCATTTAAAATGAAACAATGTTCAAATAAAGAATCCAATGACGTGGATGCATGTAAGTAGCTATTTCGCTCTAGGTTCAATTCAATTGATTTTTATTTATCTATAATTGATGAATGTTTAACATTTTCAGCATAATTTTAATCACTGTTGTATCCAATCGTTATAACATAACAAAAAAGAGACCAGAAACAAGGACCGGAAACAAATGCGAAACATTGACCCCGTAAACACCGAAAACATATGCATTTGCTGAAATTGCCTGCAACAGCGATTTTGCTGCTGCCAATAATTGACTATGGTTTTTTTTCGCTAGTATTCTTATATCATCCAAAACTGTTGAGTTTATCCTCTGATTTGCTGGGGTATGTGTTTCCATTTACTCGAATACTGAAAACATTAAACATTGACCCTTACTTGTTCTTATTTTTAACGAACCCGTTGTTTTTATAGTCTTTTTCTTGGAATTTACACTATATCCGGAATATCAACATCTGTCATAGATTTGGAGTTAAAGTGAGTTTTGTGTTCATTCACTATCGATTAGGAATTTGCATAGATCTGGAACACATCATAAATTTGAGTCCTAAACATATAATACGTCAAAGTTTACTCAATTCAAACCGTCTTACTTGATAGTACCTTGACCTGTCTTATAGACCTTATTCTAGATTATATTCTTAGATATTGCATCTAAATTTCAACCTAGTAATATATTTTATCATTCTTGGTCTAATTTTCTTCCGAAAGGCATAATGTACTCTGTCATAATTTCAAGTACATTTTAAAACAGTTAAAGGGACATTAGTTGTCAATTCGACATGTTCACATATTTGAATTAAAATACTAAAACGTATATCCAAATTACAAATAAAAAATGTCTAAAAGAAACAATTAGTAATGCATGGACTCGTTAACGATCGTTATGATGTATCCACGTTTCGAGTATCTTTTTGACTAGACGCCGTCTATTTAAAATTGAGCATGTTGAGATGACCTACAAAATCCCTGATGGCCATATGACTTAGTGGAAACACGAATAGAAATATATAATATACAACAGACAAGCAAAAAACGTTTTTTTTTGTCTGTTTGATTTCATGTTATAAATTAAGACAATATGCTTATCATTGTTCACGTGCTTAAAATGTGTTTTTTTTTGTTGACAAATTCATTAAACATAATAGCACTTCCCAGTCTCCAGTTTGTTTCAATTTCAATGTAAACAGTTGTTATTCTTTTCATTTGCTAAACTGAATACTCAAAACACATGCGTAACCAATCTCCATCTAAGGGTCAAACTAGAGGTCGCATGTATACAAATTCAAATGTTAAAAACTATTCATAAAGTGGTCAATGGTATGATAAGTTTTATCTGATCTCAATTGCACTCAGAATAATTAAAAAAAAATATTGATTAAGTATATAAAAATTAGAGGATGTGGTATGATTATCAATGTAATAACTTGTTGAAAAAGTCACATTATACAATAAGCTTTATAAATAAGAAAAACCAATAATGTGTTGTCAGCTTTAAAAGGGCTCCACATGACATTACGTATGCTTATCAAGCACAATTTTCAATATACCTGTGTTAACATATCTTTTCTTTTTTGTGTGTTCATAAAACATATCTTGTTTGTACAGTGTTGATACTTTTAACCGCGATGTTCAATATTAAATGATTTTAAAAAGTCTATTATAAACACGCAGACGGTTTAAATATTAAAGCGTTATTGATTCCATATGTGCACTAATATCAGTACACGGGGTATAACATGATTAGAAGCAAGAGCTTGGGTATCAGTTTATGTAATATAAAAATGAAGAGCATTGAGAATCCAAAATTCCAAAGAATTGTGCCAAATACGGCTAAGGAAATCTATTCCTGGGATAAGAAATTCCTTATTTTTTCATAAAATTCAAAGTTTTGTTACACAGGACATTTATAAAAATGACCACATAATTGATATTCATGTCAACACCGCAGTGCTGACTACTAGTGATGGTGATACCGTCGGGGACAAAACGTCCACCAGCAGTTGCATCGACCCAGTGGTGTAAATAGTTATCTATAGGTACCAAGAATATGATTTAGTACGCCAGACGCGCGTTTCGTCTACATAAGACTCATCAGTGACGCTCATATCAAACAAGTTATAAAGCCAAACAAGTACAAAGTTGAAGAGCTTTGAGGATCCAAAATTCTAAAAAGTTGTGCCAAATACGGCTAAGGAAATCTATTTCCTGGGATAAGAAAATCCTTAGTTTTTTTTAACAATTAATATGAAAAAAAACAAGTTCAGACAATATATTTTAAGAGCTATAAAAACAAGTTGTCAATCCGTCTATCTAACTTTTTGTATTTTTGTGTGATTATTTAATTTTATTGCTGCATGTAAAATGCATATTTGTTGTATTGCAAACCACCTTTCCGATAACAAGTTAATCCGTCGGACATAAATCCTTTTTTTATAGATACTGATTTTATATACTTTTGAATCTTATTTAGCAGGCACTTTATTTTTGTGACTGTCAGGACCTTGCTACTCATTGATAAGTTTAAAGTACATGTAATTGATATTCTATGAGATGACCTATCTAGAAAAACTACCGTTCATATATAACCAAGAACATGGACGGCTTTAAAAAAAATCACAAATCAACTTTAGACAATACACATTTGCAGTGTATGTGCTATAGTGACAATTTGTAATCTTTTACATTTCAATGTATGTTTGTCGTATTGGAAACAACCTAGACGATACTAAGTTAATATGTTTGGCACATGTCCTGTGCCTTTCTATAGATACTTTTTTTATGTACTTTTGAATGTTATTTAGTAGGCAGTTAATGTTTTAAAACTGCCAGGACCTTGCTATTTAAGTTTAAAGTAATTGGCATTCTTTTAGATATTCTATCTGGAACAACTACCGTTTTCATATAACCTAGAAGATGGACAGCTTCGAAAATAATGCAAATCAACTTAAGACAATATATTGCATGTGCTATAGTGAAAATTTGTAAACCCGTCTATCTAGTCGTTTACATTAATATGTACGTTTGTCGTATTTGAAACCACCTTGACGATAATAAGTTAATCCGTCGGATACTAGTCCATTTATATAAATTCTGTTTTTATATACTTTTCAATGTTAGTCAGTTTCGGAAAGTGTTTAAATTATGCATGCCTCAAAGTGAAAATAACGTCAAAATTTTCCAATCATTGATTAATTTTCATTGTGAAGGACTTTGTTAGCCAATCACACAACGTTTTTGGTGTACAATGTCGGACGTATTATACAATTGAATGCATGTAATTGTGAACTGGTTAATTGCTTCACTTTTGAAATCATTTCAGTTCATGATATGAGAAAGAAGATGACCAAAAATATATAAATTATATGAAAATCCTGGTATGAATCAAAATATCTTTTTGAGTAAGGATATTGCTCATATTTGTTCTACCGATATAAATGAGAAAAAGGCCAATATTAGACAAACACAAAAATCATTGCATTTTTTATAAACCGGAAGATTTGGATAACTATGAATAAATCAACTTCAAAAATTATATTTTAGGAGCTATAAAAACTATTTTCAATCCGTCTATCTAACCTTTTACATTTCTGTGTCATTTAATTTTATTGCTGCATGTAGAATGCATGTGTTAGTATTGCAAACCACCTTAACGATAACAAGTTAATCCGTCGGACATAAATCCTTTTTCTATAAAATATTGCTTTTATATACATTGAAATCTTATTTAGTAGTCAGTTTACATGTATGTGTTAAGTCTGTCACTGCCAGGACCTTGCTACTCAAGATTTAAGTAATTGGTTTTCGTTGAGATATTCTATCTAGAAAAACTACCGTTTTTTATAACCCAGAAGAAGGACAGCTTTGAAAATAATATAAATCAATTTAGACGATACAGTTTATGTGCTATGGTGACAGTTTCTAAAACCGTCTAATATATATATATACAACTCGTCTAAACATCAACTCAACAATGTTAGATCTGTAAATATATATATATATATATATATATGTAATCGTTTACATTTCTATGTATGCTTGTCTTCTTGGAAACAAGTTAATCCGTTTGGCATAAATCCGGTGCCTTTTTATAGATACTTTTATTATGCACTTTTGAATATTATCTAGTAGGCAGTATATGTTTTAAAACTGTTACTGCCAGGACCTTGCTATTCAAGTTAAAGTAAGGTACATTCTTTTAGATATTCTATCTGGAAAAACTACCGTTTTTATATAACCCAAAAGATGGACAGCTTTGAAAAAATATCAATCAACTTAAGACAATATAGTTTATGTGCTAAAGTGACAATTTGTACACCCATCTAACTAATCTTTTACATTTCTGTGTAGGTTTGTCGTGTTGCAAACCACATAGACGATAACAAGTTAATCCATCGGATACTAAACATTATGTTTTGTATATACTTTTAAATGTTATTTTGAGGTCAGGTTGGGTATTACGTCTAGTGCTGTCAGAACCTTGATAATTAAGTTTAAAGTGATTGGTATTCCGTCTTTGAGTTATTACAGCTAGAAAAACTCCCGTTTATATATAACCCATATATATCAACTTCGGACAATTTAGTTTATGTGCCTTGCCGTTGACAATTTGTAAAACCCTCTATCTATTTTTTTACAATTCTAAGTATGTTTGTCGTATTGGAAACCAACTTGACAATTACATGTTAATCCGTTTGACAAAATTTCTGTTCTTTAGATACTTTTTTGTATACTTTTAAACGTTTTTTAGTTTATGTTTTAGATCTGGTAATGTCAGGACCTTGCTACCTAAGTTTAAATTTATTGGCATTCCGTCTTTCAGTTATTACAGCTAGAAAAACTCCCGTTTATATAATTATGTAACCCGGAAGATGTGGACAACATTGAACTAAATTAAAGCAACTTCAGACAGTACATTTTACGTTCTTTATACTTTAGTGACAATTTGTAGAGTTGTCTATTTAACCTTTTACATTTCTGTGTGATTTATTAATTGTCTTGATAAAATGTATGTTGGTCGTTTTGAAACCGCCTTGAAGATTACGAGTTAATCTGTTGGACACTTTGGATCCTTTTCTTGATATGCTGTTACGTATACTTTTGAATTATTTTGTAGTTAGTTTTAAGGGTTTAAGGTACTAACCGGACCTTGCTAATAAAGTTAAGAGTTTTGGAATTTCGTTTCTGAGATGAATTGTTGTAGCCGGTTAGAAAGTTTCCAGTTATATATGATTTACGACTCTTAGTGACACAAAAAAAAATCGTTCATTCTACATTGCAATAGTGTATATTAATTATCTTCAACTTCTATGTATAGCACATGAGTATTTTTTTTCACAATATTGATATGGGTGCAATTGTTCGAGAAACATAAGTAAAATATCTTTAGACAATTTGATATGAAAAAGACAATAAACTTCATCAGCAAAGCTTTCCGTATCACATTCATGCATGGTAAATGGTCTACAAAGCCAGTTTTGACAACAAGAAAGTGAGCAAATGTGATAATTATTGTCAAAATTATGAACAGATATGGACTCATAAATAAAGAAAATAGCAACTTTTTAACTTAATGTTCTTTCTCTCTTTTTTTTCTTCGGATATTGTATCTTATGTAAAAGAGCGGCGCCTGTTATCATTGAATATTTAAACTCATAAGTTTGGATAAACCGACAACGCCATAGCACACAAAAAACTTAACGAAAACAAAACCAATATAAAAAGTAAGAAAATTGGTATTATTGTCAATGAAACAACTCTCCATCAGCGACCAAATGCCGTAGAAATAAATAAGTTCACAAGATACTACACAAACGACTGAACGAAACTTACCAAAAACTTGCGTTGACTAGACACTCCTACGTTACTCTCTATTTCTAGCTTTAACAGTAAAGAAAATCATTATTTTAATGTGATCATTTCTGCTGAAAGTGGTCAAGCTCATGTCGACTTTTCATACACTTAGTAGGTCATTATTAACCAAAACAAAACAAATGAGATAATAAAAACAAAACAAACCAAATCTAAAGAGAACAGAAAACAAACTTCCAGAAATAGCAATAAATAAATAAATACAAACATATATTGAGATGAATATGTCTTATATAAATGTATTGTATAATTTGATGTAAATATGTATTCATAAGCAGATGTATGGATATCTGCTACCACATTAATTTTGCGGATTTTACAGAAAATTAGAAAACTATATATCATATCACTGATATTTAAATTCTGGTTTCATAATTTTTTACGACAAAAGCTACTACAAATTGCCTTAAAAGCAATAATTCGGTATATTCAATATATAACTTACCAGATCATGAAGGGAAAATGAAATTAAATTATTGTCAAAACGTACTTTAAAATTAAGTCCGTTACCCAAGCCAAGCTGATTTAGGGGTCTCATCAAATCAAATATGTAAGTCAATACATAGATAACATTATATTTATTTACTTTAATAGATAGCCATACTGTCAGGCTACAAAATTGATTAATAACATTTCATGGCGATATAGGTATGTTGATTTCAAGCTATTACATACTGCCTTTTACTATGGCTTATACCATGCTTTTCACTTACTGTATGCAGCGTATAATGATTAAAATTCCGATGTGGTTGTCTGGAAAATGTACGGAACCCCTTTAGTGCCATTAAAAATATATTTTGCTAGAAGTAGATTTAAACTAATGCCAATCAGTTTAATTATTACTAGAACACACCCGCGAAATCGCGGGGAATGAGAGCGTATGTATACTGTAAAAAAATTAACTGGAGAATTTTAGGAGAGGAATCAAAAGTCAAAGGTACTTCGGGGCCTGGGCACATTTTTTTGCCCTCCCCCTTTTTTCTAATTACCGATTTTTATTCCTATTCCTTCTGTTTTTCTGTATACTATGAACATACATATATACTATAATTGCAAATACCATTTATTCAATTTCATAGTATATGTATGTAGTATACAGAAATATATCGGTGACCGGCGTGGTTAGTAAACTATTGGAATGGATAGTAAATAGCAAATACACTTTATTTATAGTATATGTATGATCATGGTATACAGAAAAAAACGCGAAAATAATTGTCCTGCCTCATGTCCTTATGCAAATTATGTTTAATTTTAAAACAGGCCTTAAGGGCAGCGAAAGTCTTTTATATTTCATAAAAAGTCAGTTAAATAACCCAAACCGAAAAAGTTTAAGCAAGGATGATAAATTCTAGAACACACCCGCGAAATCGCGGGCATTCAGAGCGTGATTGAAAGTATATAAAGTGATTTTTTTGTAAATGATTTAATGACTGGAGAATTTCAGGAAAGGTATATGTGCTTGGGGAGAAAACAACGAAATCGCGAGCATTCAGAACGTGGTTGAAAGTATATAAAGAAGATTGAATGACTGGAGAATTTCAGGAAAGGTATAGGTACTTGGGGAGAGAACAATTGTTTTTCAACCCCTCCTCCTTTTGTCCCAAAATTCCCATTTTTTGTTCTCTATTTATTTCAATATGAAAATACGTTTAGTATATTATGAACATTCATTACTATAAATAAAGTGTATTTGCTTTTACTATCAATTTTCAGTTTACTAATCAATGCACGGCGGGCATTGACATATTATATAGACCCTCTCTATTTAATAAACTCTGTGACCGCAGTGGATAGTAAACTTGAAAATGAGAGCAGATGGCAAATACACTTTATTCATGATTCATAGTCTTTGTATGTTCAAAGTACAGAAAAACGCAGACCGGAAGTCTAGTCTGACTTAAAGTTTCGTCCAATGACGGACAAATATCCGGACGCATTTTTTTGTCGTTTTTCTCCCAAAAATAACTCAATCTGAATAATCATAAGAAAGGGTGACAAATGCGACTATACATTGTACCTATAGGACACAGAGGCATGATGATTAATTTATTGTTGAATGAAGAGAAGCGACTCACAAAATGAGGTCTTCTCGTTTAGTAGTATAGATATACTGCCTTTCACTATGCCTTGGACCATGCTTTTCACTAATGCAGCGTAAATCTCCGATGTGGTAGTCAGGAAAATGCACGGAACCCCTTCAGTGCCATGAAAAATTGGTGGATCATTCAAACTGATGCCAACCAGCTTAATAACATGGACGCGATATTGAAACTCTGCGCATTTCATTTTAAAATTATAGCGTATAAGAAAAGATAGGTACGACTTTGCAACTTGTGTGCGCATGTCTTTAAAACTGGCGCACATGAATGCACAAAACTATCGCAAAGTAAAACATTCGTTTTGTGTTAGCATTGAAGGGTTGAGCTACATACTAAAATAATGAGCGTCATGAAACGTAAGGTTAGAAATAGCCGAAGGACACTATTCATTTAACAGAGATTTAAACATCACATAGTTAGTAACATTTGTATCGTATCTGGTCTAAAATGTTTGACCTGTCTATCTTGGTACCTTGGTATCACATAAAATAGAGAACCATCATTGCTAACGAACCAAATGAAACTTGATTTTTTTTAATGGATACACAGTAAATTGAAGGAACCATTATTTGGGTTGCATTTAAAAGTCAAACCGTTTGTGTATTCCATTCCTGGCAACAGAAAATATGCTCTAAACTAAAGACAGACACATACACATGTCTGTAAGCGCTAAATTCTGCCATAGCTTTAGACAGAGGATTTAGTTGTATTGAAATACAGTACAAATCGTGTTTCAAGTATATTATGTCACTTTTCCGTTATTGGTCGTCCTATTTATGTTATTTAAATTATATTTGTAAGAATGTTTCATTTCCATGGTTCTATGAAATCACGCATTTACTAGTAATGTTTGAAAAAAAATGAAATATTGTATTTGAAACATAGAACAGAATCCCAGATCAAACAACAGAATGCTGCTTGCTTTGTATAAAGAAACAACCATACAGCTCAAAGACGCCAACCTGTGTTACATCAATTACAACTTATACATTGTACACAGCTACTGAAGTATGAACTACATGTAGCAACAGCTATAGTTTGAGATTCCTACCATACCACAGCAGAATCATCATATTATACCAACATTCACTTTTGCAGTTACCGTCTGAAACACTCAGTGTCAGAATCAGTTGTGCACGCACCATCACTGAAATCTTTCAATTTATCCCCCATTTGGTACCAACCAATGAGAATCAACATCAATTGACAAGCTTGGACTTTTGTAAAGTGTACATACGCTTTGTGTATGTTTGTGTACATATATCTACATAAAGCGTATTGTTATGCGTTTACTTTTCTGCATTGGCTAGAGGTACAGGGGGAGGGTTGTGATCTCACAAACATGTTTAACCCCGCCGCATTTTTGCGCCTGTCCCAAGTCAGGAACCTCTGGCCTTTGTTAGTCTTGTATTATTTTAACTTTTAGTTTCTTGTGTACAATTTGGAGTTTAGTATGGTGTTCATTATCACTGAACCAGTATATTTTTGTTTAGGGGCCAGCATTGAAGACATGTTGGTGACCTTCTGCTGTTGTCTGCTCTCTGGTCGGGTTGTTGTCTCTTTGGCACATTCCCCATTTCCATTCTCAATTTTATACTCTGTATATGTTATATTTAAATCACCAGAATTAAAATAGAAAAACATTATTCTTGGATTGCTTGTGTATATCTCACTACTTACATGCATGCAAGTCCTCATTTGTAGATATCCAATATGGATTTTAACGAGTAATGAAGTTGAAGTTGAAAGCATTTAATTCTTATACTGAATACCTGGTTCTAATTTACATTTTTGAAGTCTTTTGCTATTAATATCCTAGTTTTAAACAGAATGTTTAATTTTGTACTTTGACTCAAACCATGCAAAACACAACAAGTTAATGTTATTCTTCGGCAGTTGCTAATTTATTTAGTAACGATCAATGTCCCACTTCCTTGTTGACAGGATACCGTAAAGAAGCATGAAGTCCAAGGTCATTTAAACGGATGCCGAAAAGTAGAATGAAGGTCATTTCAAACAGGATTCAGTTAACAAATCAAATGTAAATTGTACAATACATTTAATGTTAATTCAAATATTTCATAACACCATGATCCTCATCTAAATGCAATATGATATGATTGTTGTCTGCTCACGTCCAGTGGCAAATATTTCATGCATATATCAGTATGATTTGTTAATACGGGTGGTAACATTTTACCGCGAGCAATTTTATTTCCCACCCCTTGAAGTCGAATGGTTGTTCCCTTATTGTACTTCTTTTTACGACATAGTCTGGCGAAACAAAAGAATATCGGTTTTGTTTTTCGTTATAATAAACACGTTTATAAATCTATACATGTATAAACAGTATACATGTATTTGATCTGTACAACAAGAACACTAAGCAATTTCAGTTTCCTAATAATTTTATCTTTTCAATAATATTTACTATAGTTTGATAAATATGTCTCAAATCTGGTCAATATAGAGCGTACTAGGTGTCAAGCCAGGGGACAGCACTCGTCAGTCTATATAATATACAAATCTACTTTTCTTAATTTTCCTGTAGAAAAATTCCCATGAAGGAAGAGACAACATTTTGAGTTTCATCTAAAAAGTTGTCAGTATAGTGAGTTCCGGTTTGGATCCAGACATGATCGCCGCCATTAACTTTTGTTAACACATTTCTTGTTGTCGCAAGGTGACCAACTGCTCCTAAAGCCATAATCTGTCTTCCCTTTACAACATTATCTACCCTTAGCTCTGTGTGGGTATTTTTGCTACTGTACATATTTACAGTCCAAGAAAACAGGTAAACTCCAGATCGAGGTGCGATAAAGATACCGTCTCCTGTATTGAAATTGTCTCCAACATCAACACGTTTGACATCGAACTTGACGATTGAATTTTTGTTTAATGTAACATCGCCTGTTAACTAGACATAGAACAGCGGATATTGACTATGTGGAACTGGATCTGAAGGAAAAATAAATGCATTGCATTATAAGACAAAAATAAACGTGAGACTTAGCACCAATAGTTGTTTCTTTTTATTAGTATAACAATATTTTTCGGGTGGTTTATCATGTTTAAAAGTATGTATGTGACATTTTCATTGTTTGTCTTGATGGCGCTTTCCTTCCTTCGGCATGTATTTGTCGTTATTTTGTTAATATATTAGAATTTTGATTGCCCTTTTTGTGTTTTCCTGCATAATCTGAGTAGCCCAACATATACTAAAAAAAGAAAAATTATGCCAAGCATATTAACTTACGTAAAGGAAAGTTAGTGAACATATCAGTCATATTTTCCATTTGTTTTTCAAAAACATTAATCCTCTTTTCCAGAATATTTAATCGTTTTTCCACTGATGTTCCATTGATAATTGATTTGGAAAAAGATCCTCGTAAAAATAAAATTCCCAGACAAATCGAAAGCCCGAAACCCATGGCCATCGTGTCACTTCTTCAAGCGTTTTACCTATAGTTTGTGCGTATTTCAATGTACATGTATCAAGTATAATTTCTTCTTTTTGTATTGCTACAATACTTATTAATGTAAAATGTCAGTAGGAATTACAAAAAAATGTACGCTGAATCGTTCCTTGATACCGAAAGTTGCTAGCTTAACACATTTTTTTCTCTGGCGAACGTGTAACTTGACATGATTATTACTGTTACATTGTATTCGATACCTTTATACTTTCCCTGTGTGTAACAACATTACATAGACAATAATAGTGCATTGACTTGACATATCAACGATATAAGGATGATGCTTAGAAACGGGGAAACGCGAGGCTCTGTCGAGCTTTTTCCCCGTTTAGGGCCGAATCCTTATATCGTTGATATGTCAAGTCAATGTACTTTTATTGTCTTATATACTGCAACCTAAAAAAACATTTTCAATTGTTGTTTAATTTGTTAGTTTTATTATTTGATTTAGATATTGGGAAACTTCCCCCTTTTATAAAAAGACCTCATATCATGCAGGCGGAGAAATATACAACATGATGACATTTACATTACCTGTTGAAATCCGCAATTGATGGTGAACAAATTTATTTGAGAATGAACTAAAACACCAACAATAAGCATACAACATATATAACAATTTATAGTTTGCAGACCAAAAGTATTAATAAGTGAAACATGTTTTTTCTTAATAAAAATTACACAAGAAATAAGTTTGAGTCGTTGTAAATATTGAAAACAAGAACAGGTTGAATAGGTCGTATGAATAATTAATTATAATTTCGGCAATTTCTATTTAAATATTCATGAGAAAAAGTGATATCATGTCAGTGACTGTATATGACATAGAAAAAAATACGGTCAACGCATTTTGACTGCTCAAATAGAACGAGTGCAGTATAAAAAAAAACTATAATACACATTGTTCATGAATATTTTTTTATTTTTATTTCTACAACAGTTTTTGTAACATGAAGATAATTTTTACGTTGATCTTCCAGTGGGTTATTTTTAGAGGAGTGCATAAACTGAATTTTTGTTTAGTTATTGCATTTCCTAATTCCGCCTTTGATCCTTATCATAGGAAAAACAAACAATAGGAAGATTTCAGATCAGTGCTCAGAAGTTGTATTGCACAGTCTGGGCTCTCGGTCATAAAACTTTACTCAGTACTCCGAGTACAAAATAAGTGCTCGAAACACAAAATCCAGTATTTTGATTGGTTGATTCTTGAGTCTGAGTACAAAAATCGTGCTCGAAAGTTTTATGACCGCCTATTTGACCGCAAGGCCTGGCTTTGTCTCCTTGGTCTGGGAAACAATCAGTAAAATCAATGACTATAAAATTTTGAATACATTTATATAAAATGCATACACATCGATATATCAAAACATAAATTTGAGAAACAAATGGGATGGCTTAACCAACCGGCGGAGGACATTTAAGCGCATTGATAGGACATTTGAGCGAAAAAAATCGGACGTTTTAGCGCCAAAGTAGAACCCATTTTTAAGCGCCTGATTTTTAACCATTTTAGCGAAAATTCAAATCGTCGATGCCCATTTTAGCGAAATATGTTTAACCCATTATAATATATAATATATAAAAAGAATAATAGACCAAAGACAGCACAGTATAAAACATATGCTGTCCATTAACATACAATAATAAATGTCTAAAAGATTTAATCAAATGTTAAAAGTCTGTTCTAGCCTCGAATTTATATCCTATAGAGAACGTACATAATGGGTTCTGAATATACCCCCGGAACAATACTGTTAAATTACATAAGGAACTGTTATGTCTCTTTATCCTGTCTAGAATGAGGTACCTATTCTTCTATACTTTGTATTTTTATATATGTTGATGTTTGCAATTTGATAATAGTGTAAAAAAAACCGCAAATAGCTGGGTGACAACTATTATTTGCTCATAATAATGGGCATGGGGCGACTCTGAATCATTATTTGTTCGCTTTGAATAACACGGAACTTCTTCCCAAAGCTTAGTGAGTATTATTCAACCTGTTTTGTTTTCGCTAAAATGGGCTAATGAAAATATAGGTGAACGGATTAATCCGGCGCTAAAATTGGGCTCTAATGTCCACGCTAAAATGTCCCCTAGAAGTTCAAAATTTTTCGCTTAAATGTCCTGGGCCGCAGACTTGTCAGACTTGTAAACCTAATCCTTAATTAAAAAAAAGGTTACAAAAAGGAATAACGTTTTAAAAACGGTTCCTTCTTATCACAACTTTTAATTATTTTAAAATTATACGTCCGTTTGGTTGCGAAATCAATCCACATGCACACATCGAACAAGATTTTGCATATAATCCCTCAAAAAATTTCGGGGTGGGGTGGGGTCTGGGGCACTACAATAAAATATAAATCGATTTTAGTGTTTAAAAAAACATTGATGAAAATATCACAGTACCAATTCATTTTACATGTTCTTGTATCATAAAATCAAATCCCAAATTTCTGATTCAAGAGCTTGATCAATTTCAGAAAATAAGTGACATTTTGTTATTGAAAGCGCCACTATTTGATTGACATAGTTAATTCATGAAAAGCACATTTAAGTCTAACCTCTTGACATCTGTCATCGCCCATTAATGTTGCAAATCATGGACATTGATATTTCAGATTGTTTTATATTTGCTGTGCGCAATACTGATTAAATCGGTCTTCAGAATCTGTAACTATTCCACGCAACCTTTTCATTCGTGATTTATCACAACTAACTATGATCTTAAACAGTTTTATTTCATTTATAATCTAATAAATATCATTTCTTGTATAATTTATAATTCTTCTCATTTTCTTTTGTAGATCGTTGAATGCACAGTGATCATGTAAAATTTGATGTATAGACACTTTTTGTTTCCTTGTTGCATGATTTGCTATTTTGTACAATCGTTTTGTCTCCACCAATCAAAACTTTAGTGTGTTTCTCCTTCCATATCATGTTTTGTTGTTTATTTTAATAGATCAGAAATAAACTATGTCTGGACGAGCAAAGCGAGGGAGAACATAAATTATAGTATTATACCTTGAAATGTAGTACATAAAATGTATGTTATATATCATACATCATCTTCGCTAGCCAAGGGTAACGATCCACTCCCGTTCTCTTAGAACTTAGAACGGGAGTGGATCGTAACCCTTGGCTAGCGAAGATGACTATACATCCGATTGTACTTTTGTGAATTACCGGAAATATCTAATTTCTAACTACATAAAAGATCACGTGACGTCTGTTAAGTAACAGTATGTCAGACTTGATATATTTTTTTTAAAGATGTTTTTCTAACAGTGACGTCTGATTTTGGAAATTCAGGTTAAGTTAATGTAACAGTAGAAGGTCTTGATAGAAATTTTTTAATACAACTGCAGATTGTTAAATTCACATGTAACTAAAAATCGAAAAAAAACAAAATGTAAAGCTTTTTAAACTTGTGAAAATGTCTTGAACTTATTCGTTTACAGTAGATGCAGTGACATTTGTATATATCTATAGATAGCACATTTTATCGACCAACAACGTTTATCCCAAACTGTTTCAAATTCGTTGAATCTCCAAAACAATCCATAGATTTTCGTACAAGAAGTGCTTTGTTGCTACATGTAATCACATTTCCGTTTTGTTGATATTGAAAATTAAAAGAGCTTCTGCCTTCGTTTTCACCAATCTGTAACATTTAAAGATGCTATTACAAACAGTTATTGTAGATGTATGACAGTATACAAGTCATGTATTCCAGACTAAATGCACACAGAATTGTTTTTAAAACAAGTTACTTTTTTTGTGATAAGATATTGTTGTAATCGGTCAATTTAAAGCAGCTAAATAAAGTATTATCAGGCTTACGAGTCGACAGGTGCAATTTGGTGGGATATTGACAGTTTTTACACGACTTGGCTGTATATTGATGGATTGCTTGTTCCCGAGGGTATAATCTGCTCCGCATTCAGAGCTTCGCTGCACACATAATACTTTTCTGAAATAAACCGCTGATAAAAGACTTATTTAGAAAACACGTAAACTTGAACGCCTAGAGAAAGTAAAAGTCGTAACAAGGTTTCCGTAGGTGAACATGCGGAAGGATCATTACCTGATTACCACTTATATAATAGAACCCTTGTCGTCATAATGCGCTTCAAACATTTAATTAATTTTACATCCTTGGCTTTCATTTTGTTTCTAGGTACGAGCGCTCCCAGCGCAGGTTAACCAGACAAATGATACGGATGCACTCAATTTATAAAACGTTATCTTTATGTTCAATGTTTTTAAACTAAGATATAATCTAATCATTACATATTCATTTGTATTTGTATTAATTGTGTTAAAGAAGTACGTTATTTGATAAAAACGTTAACGATATTTATAGAATAAGGTCAGACATTTCCAGCTGAATTTATGAGGGTTTTTTTTTTGCCACTTACTTAATTTTAATGTACTGGCGAATATCATGTTGCAAGAGCATATTAACTTAAATTTCAGTCGATCAAACTTCTTATAAAACCATAACACTGATATAATATAATTTGGAATTGAAAACAGCGCAAGACTACTTCAGGTCTTCAACGCATCGAGAATATTCTTCACCCGGAGGCGTACTCCAACTGGATTCTAAACAATAATATACAATAGTTAGCGAAATAGACGCCACACTTAACTCAGGGACATATACTAACACAGTAGACTAACAAAGACTTGAGGTTCCTGACTTCGGACCTACTCATAAATGCGGTGGGGTGTAACATGTTTTGTGAGATCTCAACCCTCATCTATACCTCTAGCCAATGTAGAATAAACTTAATAAACACACACAAATACGCACAGTAAAGCTTAGTTTGAAAGAAGTCCGAGTCCGGTGTTAGAATAGGAAACAAAAGAAATTATTAGTAAGCAAAATCACAATGACAAATTTACAGAGGACTACTAGCAGTGCTGAAATACTAGTTCCAGACTTCAATTGAACTGATCTGCACAAGGATAATAGTTGCGCTGAAAGGTGCCTACAGATAATCTAATAAATAGTGATCTTCTGCGTAGTAATAGTGTGGTTCTAATTGAAAATTGAATAAATCAAAAATACACAATTATACTTTCTATTAGCATTATACATGTTATAGTAAGTGTGTAAGATCAAACTACTAGGGCGATTATGTCTTTATCATATCAAAAACCAACTATAATCCCTCCCGTTTGGATGCCATCATACATTGTACTACAGAAGAAGATAACCCGTATCATGCCAAGAACTTGTTTTAGAATAAATGTGTGTTTTTTTTTTAATAAAGCTAGTACAATAAATGCATTATTTCGATCAGCTATCGCACAATGATAATTGTATAGTCTTAGATTCACTGCTCCCTTAAAGACAAAGATTTGGGCATTGAGGGACAATCGACGGAAAACAAAGAATTACATTTTGTGTAAAGGGGATAAAATAAATGAAACCAAATAGACATTTCACTAAAAAAAAGAAATAATATAGGCAA